>NW_008670862.1:61893-66311 GCF_000695815.1 Acanthisitta chloris
TTTTATTTGATTGCCCTCTTTCTGTCCCTTATTCTTAGTTTTCTTTTTCTGCTACAGAGAATAAAGTATTCAATTTCATGTTATTCAGGTGTGCAATTTTTAGATTTATTTTTTTAGTATGTTCATTCCATTGCTTGTAGTCATCTAGGTCAGCTATAAATCTGGTGTTGCTTTCTTAGCATCTTAAGACATGTTTGGTTCTTTTAAATCCCTATGAGCAAGCCTTATTTCATGCCTTGTCTTAACCAGTGCACTGTCTTCAGCTCTGTTCTAGACATGTCTATTATGACAGAAGGAATAGAGACTTTTCATTTCCTAACATGTAGCTGTTAAAATAATGCTTCCTGCTTACTGATTTAATTGTCACTCTTATTTTTGTATTCCCCCTACTGTTCACCACCCATACTTGCATTAGATTTGAGCTCTTTTCAGTACTTTCAAAGTTCTATATAATTCTGCCCTTCCTTACTTCTGTTCCCGCATTGAGTTTCCTGTCTCTCCCCCACTCGCTCCACTTCTTTAATGTTCCCACACATCCATCTGTCACTTCTTAAGCAGTTGCTTCCATGTCATCTTTCATGTTACAGTCTCTGCATCCTATGACCTCCCAGGACTCATCTGTAGAAGTGCTTAGATTGGCCACCTTTAAGTTTCATTTAAGAGCACACTTCTCTGCTGCTTTTATGGAGCTGAGTTTAATATTTTTAAAAAAATCTTTCCTGTTTATTATTCCTCCTTCTGTAACTTCTGTTGCTATGTCTATAAACTGTACGCTGCTCATATTACCAGCTCCCTTTAAGTGCCTAGACAGATATCCTTCTGCAAAAATGTCTAGAATAATTTAAGACATTACCAGCAGCAGTTACGTCTTGCAGCACCTCAGCTAATCAAATACTTCAGATGTTTTAAAAGCTAATAGTGGTGGAACTTCACAGAATCACAGAATTCTGTGAAACTTGGGGCAAAGTGGACTCAAGTTTTCATTTGCAGAATTGCAGTACATAGGAGTTGCGAAAAAAGTAACTTCTAAAAGGCACGTAGGTAGTCTTACAAGAGAGTATTTGCTGGAGCCCTAGCTGTCTGGAAAGCAGCTAGTATGTTTTTTTGTGTATCGGTGCTATACAATGTGTTTAAACAGTTCTAACCTCAGAACTTGCATTCTGCTTGCAAATATTACTAACAAGTTTCTGTGTGATGCGTGATATCAGTAAGGGCCTGGGCAGGAACAGGAGGCAGTACATGCTAATACTGATGAAACCTGAAGGGCAAGTGAAAAGTTCTGCATATTATTTCTTTGCTTGTTTGTGTCACCTATATTGATACTGCAGTCATGATAATATTTAGGGATCTACTGAAAATTTTAGCTCAGTATGATCTTGTTAACTTTGTCTTAAGAGTGCAGGTCTCTAGTTGTAGGATCCTGCCTGGAAAAATCTGAAGCAAACAGCTCTGTCCTGTGTTGCTCTAAAAAAATGAAGACACAAGATTAACCCTGATCAATGTCTTTGTTCTGTAGCTTGATGTCTTTTGCTGAGAGCATCTGCTTCCAGCTTTCTGGAACTTTAAGCACCAGTAGGTGTGTTGTGTGTGTTCATTTCAGTATTTTAGAGGAAGTATGCAGTAAGGAAGGTAGTCTTTAATTGATCCCACTGAAAATTCTCAAATACAAACTATGTAATAACATATGTGTGTATTGAAGTGAAATTATGTGCTTTTACCAGAAACAACCGTTAAACCAACTGGACTTGGAACTTTTTGGCCAAGGAGCTTGTAGAAGAATTGTGGATAAATCCACAATTACTTGGAGTATTATAATCATTAACAGCCTTTCAAGGACATTTTCACTTGTGTACTTTGTCTTAAAAATGCCAACTGTAAGGATGTAGTCTGATATAGTGGTATCTGAACATAGAGTTTTGACAACAGGATGAGATAAAGCTGATAGTTGTCTAACAAAGTAATTTTTCTACAGTCAAAAGAAAATACTTCAAGGACAGAAAGTAAGTGTTCAGGTGGGAACAGTGTAAAGACTTAATGCATTGAAAATGCAAAGCCAGAGATCACTTCTTATAATTTTTGTAATAAGAACTGTACTCTGAGAGCCACCCTTTATATAATCACTCTAGAAAGGGTATTTTAATGGCATTTCTGTGCATAACAATGAAATAAGTTGGTTTTAATTATCATTTTGATTTTTAGCTTGTATGTATTTTTAAATGAGCTGGCAGACTTCTGAGCATGTTAGTATTTGAGTAAATACCTGAATGAGTTGGATAGTTGGTGTTGCTTGCATGATAGAGGCACAGACTGGACTGTGTTTTGTGGTTGTTGCTGCAGGCTTCAGTGTTCAGGTATATATATTATTTCCCTGTGTCTAGTGGGACAGGCAGTTTAGTTGTTTTCCTAAAGACAGCTGAATTATAATACAAAACATTTAATTTATAGCAAACAGTGCAAGTATGCAGGCCAGTTAGTCCGTACACATATAAATCAGGTAAACAGTAACAGGTTAAGGTAGAATTGTGTTCATTATGAATAATCTTAAAAACAAATGTATTTGTGTTTGTCCTTGTCACACGTATAGCAGAGTGTGAGGAAAATATGAAGAAATCACTATATCATATTAGAAATCTAATAGAAGTGGAGGGAGAAAGCAGAATGATGACAGACAGCTGCTGCTGCTGCCTGGATTGGCAGCCTATTTATAATTGGGCAGACTGGTAGCTAGATTAGTGTGCTTGGCTGTAACACGTGGTATACCAGTGAAGATTGTTTGTATATATACATCAAGCATTTTATTTTTTAAAGCAATGCATATATTTCCCATTCTAAAGAAATTACATAAATGGACCAAACCAAATTTTCAGTATTTTAAATATTTTTGAATGGTGTAGCACTTTCATATCAGGAAACTCTATTTAACAGTTTGTTACTGAATTTTGGTGTGAAACACGTTAGCGTAGTAGGACCATGTCCTGAATGCCGTCTGAAACGGTGACATCAGATGAGATTGAGCATCATACAGATCTTGGCTGCCTATTAAAATGGATCTGTAAGTTACCAGCCTGTTTCATGTTTTGCTTTTTTCCTTACTTTTACTTGACATTTTAAACACGTGCAATGGTATTACCTTAAAATGACCTTTTTACATATTAGGGCAATTTCATTCTTAAGTCACATGGCCAAATTATAAAGGCAGGCATTCATTCCACATGGAGGTGATTCCTGCCTAGGTGTTGGCATAACACGTAAGGGCATAGAGCCCAAGTAACTTGTTTTACCACTCAGATGCAGGAGTTTTACCAACTGCTTTGATTTTGTGTAAAGGTCATTTCCCTCCAGCCTCTTACCTTGACCGTAGCCCCAGCTCCTTTACCCTGAAACTCTGGCAAGCTTCAGAAATCTTAAAAAAAAAAAATCTCAATTTTTTACATTTGGAATTGTAGATGGAGTCTTTTCTTTACATAATGATGTCCTTAGCTAAATAAATATGAGTGCAAGGTCTTCATCATGCTCCCTTGTGGCTCTGAGCTCTACAAGTTATTTAGCAAAATTTGTTTATTTCTAATAAAAATTGTTTGCTTACAATTTTTTTAACATTCCTTTGCTGTTCAGTTTTTAAAAGGACTAATAGGATTTTGTTCTTTCTGTAGCATTTATTCACTCAACTTCATCTGAATCAATTCTATAAGTCTAATTCACATGAAAATCTTTCTTAGTCTTTTATTTATTTGTGTTGTCTATTACCAAATTAATTATACTTTGGTTGTTTGTGAGATCAGAATTAGGGAGAACACATACTTAGGATCCTAGGCCCACTGCTACTTTATACAGTGCTGCCTAATTTGTGTGTTACATCTCTGCTTTGCTTTTTAAAACATAATTTTTCACATTATATAAAAACAAAATTTCCCAAAGGAACATATAAAAAAATATATATTTATTGATGAATTTTGCTATGTCATTGCTGAGTGGCTTGTCAGTTGTAAGCATTCAGAGTGCCTTACATTGAAGGAAAGCTGGTTAAGCTGCAATTTCTAGGATTTCTTTTTGCATCTGTAAGATAGTAATAGCACTTATATTTTAATATGTTGGTGTATATAAAATGCTTGTTTTTGTCACCTGCCCAAGTCCATCATACTAAATTCCTTCATACTTTCAAGGTATTGTATATGTATTCTTAGTGTCTGTTTCTCCTGTAATTTTATCGTCTTGATTCCAGCATCATCTCTTTGGCACCTCCCTGATCGTATCAAGGTATATGACAAGTAAAGTTATAGGCATATATTAATCTTCTGTGAAGAAGACCTGTTACAAAGACATAATTTTGTTTTCCCTGCAAATTTTTGACCTTAGCTGTCCATTGATTCCTCAGCAGCCCAGCAGACTGGTGGATTCCTGCTTTGATGCATTTCAGG
>NW_008670862.1:66332-75851 GCF_000695815.1 Acanthisitta chloris
TGACTTGCTGTTCACATTTCCTCTTGTGCCTCCTTATTTCCATCTTTCATTTCACCTGTCATAATTGATGTTTCCTGCTATTGGTTTGCAAGGGGTGAGTTTTCTCCTTTTGAAGGTTATGTGTTTGCCTCTAACCTCTTCAATCACACCATTAATGAAATTGGTTATTTTTTATGATTTTGCTTTCTATTCTGTATGGGTTCTTTGCTTATTTTCTGGTTTCTGTGACCCTTTTTCTCTTGGTAAAAGGCTTTCTGGTAAATATTGGGGTTTTAGTTTCCCTGCTTTTATTTTAAAGCCCTTTGACACACAAAATTTTTCTGAAGTTCTAAGTTAGCAGTTAGTGTTTGGAATTTTGGGTTTACAATACCTCCCCTTTCCCTAAGGGATCCTCTCTGGGCAGTATTCACACACGTTCGTGTGTATGTGTCCTCTTAGCTAGCTTGCGTGTGTTTGTAGGAATTTCCAAGGCACAGTCAGAGAAACTGGTGAAGCTTGGGAACTGAACTCGGGGGTTGTTCTGGATTTTTTCCTCCACTTTTGAAACCTAAAGAAACACAATGCAGGCAGCTGTGCCGATGCTTTTAAGTTTTTGGCTTAGATTCAAAGGGAGTGCTTTCCATTAGAGCATCCCCTGCCCGACAGTCAGATGCCACGGTTGGAGCCAACATCCCCATTTCATGGTGTTCCCCAGTCAGGCTTTCTGCTTCCTTTCCTCTCCTTCCTGCTCCAGTGACCACCACCTTGTGTCGTCTTTGCGCTACTGCATCGTCTTTCCTCTTTGGATTTTCTGTCCCAGGCAGGAATCTGTTCCAGCCCAGGAACAAAGACCAGATCAGCTCTGGGCGAGTACATGTGTTTTTCATTTCCATGTGCTCACATGTGTCAGCTGTTTGTTGGAATATATTTGCTTTCACCGCTGCTTATTCAGCACCCACGAAGAAATGTTTCGTCATTTTTTTTCACAAACTTTTTGTTTGCCAGCGATGGAATAACCAAAAGTCACAGTGAAAGTGCTGACCCAAAGCAAAAAATCAAAACTTATGTATAAATTACCAGCTGAGAGAAAGTTTGTTTATTGGGAAAAAAATGCTGTGCCCTCAAGGGAAGTGAAAGCAAATTAAAATCACCAATGCCCTGCTAGGAGGTTATTTACCTTGAACTGATAGGGCATTTTATATAAAGTACATTTTCCTGTGGTGAATAATCAGAATAGCCAAAGGAGACAATGGTACTCTTGCTGCATCTTCACAGTAGAAATCCATGCAGGAAGGTGATGACCCTGTGTAACTCTAGAGCCACCATTGCCCTGCTTCATGTTAAAACCAAAGCAAATTCTGACAAAGGTGGCATTGACATAGTATATGATTCTTCATTGTTCACAGTATTGAATAAAGGCTGCTGTGTGGTTGTATATCTGAAGAAATAACATGCACTTCCAGATATGATTAATTATTATAAAAAAGGTAGGTAAGATAGTGGCTAGAGAGTCTACAGGACCTGGCTAACCATGCTACAGAACTGGGCATCCATTTCTTTAATTATAGAAAACATTGTACAAAATTTAAAAATATAATATTAATAATACTACAATATTATACTGTAATAAAAATGTTAGCCCACACTGTCAAATGTCTAATGTCATGCTCCTGGAGAAAACTTGTTTTCACAAGCTCAGAGCCCCATCTGCTTTTACTGATTTAAGTGCCTTTAAAATTAGTCTTTTTTGCGTAGGCCTTGACTTTACATTTGGGGGACCTACACTTGAATTTTTGTTTTTAGATTAATTTCTTTGTCTCAGTTTTCCCATATGTGAAGTTAAAGAATAATGAATACTTTACTCCCTACTAACATCACAAGGTTATTGTGAAGATTAATTATGCTTGTAAACATTATATAAAGGCCTGAATATTGCCAGCAGTATTACTGTGCTTTATTGGGTATTTGCATGGTTCATCCTATAAATAAATGTGTAATGTTTGATGATGAGTAGTTAGCAGTTGATAAAAAATAAAAATTTTTCATTTAAGTTTTTCCCTTTATTTTAAAATGCATCTGCTTAAAATTATTGCAAATCAATGTCATGCCCTGTTTCAATTAGAATAAATCTAATTTAATAAAGATAATATTAAACAATATGAGGTTGTTTCTGATGTCTTAACTGAAATGAACAGCCTCATGGAAGTCACTTGGTACACTGCTGGAATTAGTGTGTATATGTTAAATTGAATTATAACTGTAGTAGTCCCTTCTGCAGGTAAAGAGCATATTGCCTCATTTCTGTATATTCAGTTAATTTTGGTTTATAATTGCTTCATAAAGAGATGAAAAACAATGATGAAGAAACTGTTTTCTATCTTAATCTGTAAGTAAAAAGCAACTGAAGAAAATTTTGAAGGACATGTTTACTAAAAACAGTTCAATTTTGTCTTATCAGATGGCCCTTCTCTGTTTAATGCATCTGTTTTAAATGCAAATCATGCCCTGATAAACTTCCATTCCCCTCAGATACACAACACATTAAATATATTTGTACTGATCTGTAAAATGTATAGTGTTCTGGTACAATATTGATATTATTCTTGCCACAAATTATAGTCAGCGATTAAAAGAATAAGGTCTGGTAACATTAAATAATAATTTTTGAACACAGTAATCTGTACGTGAATAATTTGAATGAATGAATTTCAGCTTTATTTTTACTTTAAAATTATATCAATCTGAGTTTGAAAAAAATAGGTAAGCATTTTGGGGACTGTTTTTGTTGTATTATTTTATAGATTTACTACCAGTGAGAACCAGCTTTTTTTCCACAAAGTTAAAAAGCAATACAAATTCAGAAAATATTAAAACCCAACTGCAAAAAAAATAAAATCAAAGTTCAAAAGCTTTCCAGTGCACCTTAATAAATAAAATGTATCCTTAGATTTTAATTGATTTAACTCACCTGATAGTGTAGGGGTAGCTACAGATCTTTGTGCCCAGGAGTCACAAAGGCCAACAGCATTGTTGGAGTGTCTTTCTGTCTGTGCCTGTAAGATCTGTTTTGTTTATAAAGTCATTTCTGGCTGTTTGCTTCTTTACTCGAATACCTGGAGAGAGAGGTGTGTTAGAAGCAAACAGCATTGTGTTTTAGCTGCAACATTCTAGGTAGGTGTACCTTGTTACTATTCTGTTGGTTTTTGGATTACCTCCTTGCTTTCCCTGTGCCACATGTGTGTTTTATTCCAGCCACACTTGAACCAGCAGAGCTGAAGAAATGAGTTAGCAACCAGGCTGAATTTTTCAGTAAGGTGGCAGTGTATCATAGTAGCACATAACCACAGCCTTGCCATCAGCCCCCAGAAGTGAATGTGTAACTCTCCATATTTGAATTGTGCTAACCTGGTAGATTATATTTTGCGGTTTGGTTTTTAAGTGGATAATTCTACAGTGCATGACTTCTTTAGTGAAAAATTCTGTCATTTCAATATGTTCAGTTGTTTTTTTTCTGTCTTTTGTAATGGATGGACTTAAATGAATAGTCTTGGGGGGGCTTGATATGAATTAGAATTTCACGTTTTAGTCACAGCATGATTTTGTCACACCTGTTTGTGCATCTACCCTGATTAATATTCAGCTGATGTCATTCTGATGTAACTTGATTTGAATCTGAAGTCCTGAGCTCATCAGAAAGAGCTTCTAGTGGCAAATGAGAATGCTGACACCCCAGAAATGCTTTAGAAGCCTTTAAAAAACATGAGAACTAGCTTTTCTCTGTATATTCAAGAAGTTAAGGCAAAAGCCAACTATTTAAAATGAAAAATTGCAGGCCCTCAGACAATGTGTATCATAATGTGCACACAAAGGACCTATATTTATTTTTAATCATCAAGATTGTAGCTGAAACCATGTGGAGAACTTCAAAACCAGATATTTGAGAAAATAATACTGTGTTGATATATTCCATGTCAAACTTCATAAAATGTCTCAATACTCATTGATAGGCCTAGGCTTTCAAAGCATCATCATTATTTCCCTCTAGGGGCTGACTTTCAAATAGGTAATACTGGTCCCTGTAGATTTCTAGAAGTCTAGTTTTGAATTATTACTTAGTCTCCCTGTTCTTTTGTAGTTTTAACTGGGATCCTGTCACGGTGAAGATCTACTTTTGCTACAGATACATGTGATACGCATTAGTTCTGCAGTTGTCGTGACAAGTCTAGTAACTTTTGCCAGTGCTCTGTTCTGAGCTGTGTTACTGTAATTTGTCATCTCCATAAGTCTTGGACACCTGCAGGTCATTAGAGATGAAGAAAAGGAAAGTGTTACATTATCCTGCTGCCATGCATTCACTTCTGTTCTTCCTGCCTTCACATTGTCTACCTGAAGCTACACAGAGCATCTACATAAGTACACACAAACATTCATTATCATTGTTTGGAGAACTGTAGTCATTTCTGCTGCAACTGTGTGCTGTTGCAATATGTTTCAGAATCCAAAACATGCAATAAATGTACTATAAATGATCAAAAGGCAGCATCTGAATTTTTACTAGTCCACATACATATTTGGGAGTGTTGTAGCTGATTTAAGTGGATTCTGTATGCTGTGCTTTATGGACTTGATACTGGAGTTCACTTCAGTGTGAAAATGAACTTGACAAGGTACATTTAGAAGAGGTTTAAAAAATATTAATGGACATGATAGACATTTCAGAATAGGTTTTGTACAGATTGAGAAGGGACAGCAGCTGCTGCTCCTCAGCTTGAATGGCAGAGGGAATTGTCATGACCTGCTGGTCAGCCGCTACAGACAGGGCTCATAATTTTGTCAGTAGCTTCTCTTTACAGGCACTGCTTATACTTTGGCTTTTTGCATTTGATACAAAGGTTTTTGGAGGGGGAGGAAGCAGCAGATACTGGTGTGTGTTACGTGAGAATGCTCAGTGACTCTGTTACAGGCAAAATGCAAATGAGAAAGCCCGTTGGACTCATCTGACAGTGCTTATTTGCTGGAAGCTGTCATGTTTTGTAGCATTTTTTCCTCTCTATAAGAAATGGGAAAAAAATATTTGTAGTCTTAAGGTATAGTTATCCACAAATTAACTGCCTCATTTTTATTTTTCTCAGGCAACTGAGGGTAGAAAATGTTTTTAAGGAAAAAGGCTCTGAGACTTACTTGAACAGCTTTAAACAATTTAATGCTGTGCATGTTGCAACACAGTCATCTTCTGTTTATAGTTTATAGAGAGTGGGTTTTGCAGACCAGAATTTCTGAGTTGTGATGCTAGAGAAGTTCTAAGAGTTTTCCTTAGTACATTTTGTATGCAGTTTTTCATTACTTTGTATACAGTGTTTCAAGAAGAAAGGAAAATAAAAATGCCAGGAATATTTGATATAAGGGTTAATAAATGAATCCAAAGAGAATTTAGGAATAATATTGTCTTAATTGATTCTTCTAATGGGGCAAATAGAACCTGTAGGTAACATGTAGCTTTTCCAGGTAGAGGCTCAAGACAGTCCTCTCACTAAATTGAAACCCAGCAGAAACTCTTGCGTGTGATTCTTGGTAGAATCTGGGTAGCAATATGCCTCCGAGATGTCTTGCAAAGCTTTGTTCACTCCAAGGGAGGAGACGCGGCAGTGACTGAACGATTGTAGGAGATGGGACTTTATAGTTCGTGTGCAGTGCAGTGGAGAAAGGGGGTGTCCTGATAAGCCAGACTATATGGGAATGCTTCATATATATGGTATCTAGTGATTTTGTGGGGGGAATACAGGGACTAGCATTCTCTTTTAGGGGAATTCCCTCTTCTTTATAACTCCTTAATTCCCTTCTCACTCCATCGCTGTGAATCTCATGTTCTTTTCTACATTGAGTCAAAGAAGGGGAGATAAGAAGTGTCCTTGACCCAACTTCACATACTACCAGGCACAGCTCTTGGTTAAAAGAGATGTACTTTTGTATTTCCTTGAGCTGATAGAAGAAATGAATGTCATCTGTCACTTTTTGGGCAAGTTCTCCTAACCACAAGGACATGTGCAGCCAAGCAGTGATTGAGTAATGTGGGTAGATACCTAAGTGTGCAGAAAAGGTAGGATTTCAAGCATTTTTTTTCTCCTCAGTATTTCCTTCAGGCAGGTTTGGACTAATGAGACTCCAGGTGTTGTAAATATTTATTTTGTGTTAACTCTCCTGTAGTACTGCATAAAGTGCAGAGGTGTTGCAGCATGGTCGTCCGGGTCTGTGTGTATGTAGCCAGGATGCTGCATTTGGTTCCACAATTTTGAGCCGTGCTGTTCTATCCAGCAGGAAAAAAGATTAAAAAAGTAAGAATGAAGTAACTTGGAACTCGGTAGCTCCAGGAGCTTGAGTGGCTTTTCTTGTATGACAACTCCTTTGGATCCAGTTCAGTAATGGCTATTCCTCACATTTCACATGCAGGTGGTGACAAAGGGCTTTGCTAGCCTATTAGGTTTGAGGCTTATACACAACGGTTTCACCTACATTTCTTACTTTCCTATCTTTCTATTAGTTTAGAGGAAGTGAAAGCAAAGAAGGAGATTGGGTTGGTAAATTGCCATGGCTTTTCATTTCTCATAGGTGTAAAAAGTGGAGGCTGAAAACATCTTTTGTACAGCATTATTACTATATTGCAGAGTGTGAATTGTGGAAAGTGAAGCTACAAGAAGTAGCTTCTAACTCAAATTAAATGCATTCTTTAATTTAACTGTTGTGGTTAGTATCTTTTTACTGTTTTATTTTCTTTAAAAGCATTAGGTTCCAGGAAGATCTTAGACAAAGTTAATATTAATGCGTAATTTTAAAAGAAAAGTTTAATTATTAATAACACCTCAGAAAGTCAGTAATATACTGGAACAAAAATGATAGCTTCCTGATACAAGATTGTTGGAGTAAGGCTCTTCAGTCAGTGATTTCCAACAGTATCCTGGAAAATAATTTAGTAGAGTGTTACGTTCAACATCTGGCATTCTCATTTTTAAAACCTCTGTTCTTTCTGTTTCCATGCTTTCTTAAAAAGCTGCTTCTGTGTTAAGCAGAGAGATGTCCTTGTCTGGGGATGAAACAGAAAAAATATTACATTTCTATGATTCCATGTGTTCTAATAACCCTTTTTTAATTACTATGTTATTTTTTGTGAAGTTCATCCTTGCACTTTCCTTATGTAAACTACCTTTTCATGTGTTTCTGATTTTATCTAGAATTTTTCTACCATATTCCTCCTTACATGTTCAGGCCCAAACTGAAGGATAAAAAGTTTGATGTTTTCAGTCCTTTTGCGTTCACCAGTATCAGTTTAGCTCAGCTCTTCCAACTTTTAAAGGCTTATTTTTGCTTAATAATGTAAACAGCCAGAAGACCTAGTTAAGAATAAAGTCTTAGTATATGAAACAACTGTACTGACAGTTGGGTTTTTTTTCCCTGGAAACACTGCAAAAATGTCGGGAGAGAGGAAAGGAGGAGGTTTTTTCCTAAGCGTCTGGATATATTTAACTTATATCTATAAGGTTTGGGAGCAGCAGATTAATCTCAGAACTATGAAGTTAAGAAGAATCAATTATTGTTTTATACAATGCTGTGCTTTCTGCTGACCCACCAGCCCCTTGGGCTTGTGCTCCCACAGAGCTGCTGGGACAGCGGAGGGCGGCGTGTTTCAGCCTCCACACACGGTGCCATACGGTGTGTGGGACATCATCAAAATACATGAGAAGCGACTGAAATTTCCAACACCTGTCTTCTGTTGTATGTCCTTGTAATTTCAGTTATGATATTTTTGTCAATGATGGGGTTTTTTTAGAAAATATTCATGTGGATTAAATCTGACAGTTATTTATGAAAGAAAACTAAGAAAAAACCCAACAACAGATTTTGCTACTGGCTGCCATCATAAATATGCTGCTTTCTGTCCTCTTGCAAGTGGATTACAGGAAGGTTTGAAACAAGGGCCTTTTGTTAGGTCTTAGCACATCTCTTGTCTTGACTGCGTTAATGGGATAGTGGGAGAAGTAACAAAAGCAATTTGTGGGTTTGTTTGCCAAAAGCACAGTTATTTTTAAAGCAGCATTTGAATGTGCATTGGGTTTCCTAAAATCTCCTCCTATTTTGGATGGAAGCACCAGATTAGAGCTGTGGTTTTATACAGGATAGCCAAATGTATGGATTTCACCTCTCATCTTAAATGCTGGACTGGGTGAGTTTATTTTCTTTTGTATTAGGACTGTGTTTCATGTCTGATATTGCAGAAATTCCCTTATGCAGTCTAGGTTAATTCATTTATAAGGCAAAAGAAATAATTTCTCACCCTTATAGGTAGAATGGTTGGTGTCCAGGTTCAATAGTTAAATGTTAGAATTGAACAAAAACATGAATAGTAGTGAGTGTTCCTTGTCTTAAGAGTTCACTGCACCTTCCTTAAGGCCATGCATTGTACAGAAAGCCCTTTATCTCAACTTCTGCTTAGCAGAGATGCATGTTGAGGGGACTTACTGACTCAAGGTCTGAAACATTAAAATGTGTGATGCTTGAGAGGTCTGGAGTACGTGTTGCACAACTGGTACTAGCAGATATCTCTGAGTGGCACTTGGTAGAGGCCTGGTTGTCAGGCCAGCAGCAGAGGTATCTGCTGCTCTTGACTGTTAAAACCTTTTATGTGCATGGATGTGGCTAGACAGATTGCTGTTATGAGCATGTGGAAATTAGTATTTGTTTTCAGGTGTCTTGGCATACATCAGGCATACATCTTCATATGTAATGCAGAGCACATTTGCATCATACTTTGTCATAACTCACAGAAATACAGAACCATATTTCTTGCAATATTAGCTTATTCACATTCCATATATATAGTGTGTGTGTGGTTTCGGTTATGTTCTTTTCATTTGAGGACAGATGAAACTAGTCCAGCCTTTGCTCTAAGTTGGAGGAGCCAGAAAGCCTTTTGCTGGACTCTTGCTTGGCTGTAGCTTTGTTGGCCATGAGGGCAGTTAAGTCTGAGAGTGGATGTAGAGTTCGGGTTTGGTTGTGCTGGG
This sequence comes from Acanthisitta chloris, assembly GCF_000695815.1. Lineage (NCBI taxonomy): Eukaryota > Metazoa > Chordata > Aves > Passeriformes > Acanthisittidae > Acanthisitta > Acanthisitta chloris. The sequence continues at coordinate 75,365 of NW_008670862.1, forward strand.
CAGTGAGCAGTGCCCAAGCTCGTGTGCCAGCTGTGCCACATCTAGAGAGGGACCTGTTCCTTGGTAGAGTGCCTGGACTGCTGTCCCCACTGGCTTTCCAGCTGCCTTGAACCACTGGAATAGTACACAGCAGCTGGGGTGGGCTTAGCAATGGAAGTCTCTAAAGTTTGGTCTTCCACTAGAGCTTTCACAAATGCCGTAATGTGCATTAGGAGTAAATAATGTCACCCGAGAGTCAGTGCTGACTGTGAAGTTAAAGCTAGACCAGCTTAATTAGGAGATGAACGTGAATGAAAACTTTACAGCATAACAGCAGCGCTTCAGTTTCACTACAGACAGCGTTAGGTGGGGTTTGAGATGGGGAAAAAACCCCGTGCTAACGTAAGTTCAGCAGTGGCGGAGTGCTTGTTATGTTGCTGCAAATTTTCATCTCCGCTGGTGCCTGATGGGAGCCCGCGGAGGAAAGGCGGAGCGGCCGCGGCGCCCC
>NW_008670863.1:0-2836 GCF_000695815.1 Acanthisitta chloris
GACGGGACTGGGCGCCGCTTTGTGTGCGCCGGGCCCGGACGGACTGCGGGGGCCGTGGGGTTTGGGGGTGATCCCTCCTGTCCTGTCCCCCTGCCCCGGTGTGACTCCTGGGGGTGATCCGCCCTGTCCTCTCCCCCCGTACCCCTGGTGGTGATGGGATCTGGTGGTGGTCCATCCTGTCCTCTCCCCATGCCCCTGGTGTGACTCCTGGTTGTAGTCCATCCTGTCCTTTCCCCCGTGCCCCTGGGGTGGGTGGTCCATCCTGTCCTCCTCCCCCTGCCCCTGGTGTGACTCTTGAGGGTGATGGGATCTGGTGGTAGTGGTCCATCCTGTCCTCCCCCCGTACCCCTGGTGGTGATGGGATCTGGTGGTGGTCCATCCTGTCCTCCTCCCCCTGCCCCTGGTGTGACTCTTGAGGGTGATGGGATCTGGTGGTAGTGGTCCATCCTGTCCTCCCCCCGTACCCCTGGTGGTGATGGGATCTGGTGGTGGTCCATCCTGTCCTCCTCCCCCTGCCCCTGGTGTGACTCTTGAGGGTGATGGGATCTGGTGGTAGTGGTCCATCCTGTCCTCCCCCCGTACCCCTGGTGGTGATGGGATCTGGTGGTGGTCCATCCTGTCCTCCTCCCCCTGCCCCTGGTGTGACTCTTGAGGGTGATGGGGTCTGGTGGTAGTGGTCCATCCTGTCCTCCCCCCGTACCCCTGGTGGTGATGGGATCTGGTGGTGGTCCATCCTGTCCTCTCCCCATGCCCCTGGTGTGACTCCTGGTTGTGGTCCATCCTGTCCTTTCCCCCGTGCCCCTGGTGTGACTCTTGAGGGTGATGGGGTCTGGTGGTAGTGGTCCATCCTGTCCTCCCCGGCCACTGCCTCTGTGCCCCTGGTGTGACTTGGTGGTGGTGATGGGATTTGGTGGTGATGGGACTTGGTGGTGTTCCATCCTGTCCTTCCCCCATGTTCCTACCTCAACCAAGGGGCTCAGCAGTGCTTCTGTGCCCCTGATAGGACTTGGTGATGATGGGACTTGGTTTTGTCCTTCCCCCACTGTGCCAGCACCTCTATGCCCCCTATGTGACTTCTTGGTGGTGGTGACTGGATTTGGTTTTGTTTCATCCCATTCTGTGTCCACCCCCTGTGCCACTGCCTCTGTGCCCCTGGGGTGACTTGATGATGATGGGATGTGATTTTGCTCCATCCTGCCCTTCCTCCTTGTGCCCCACCTTGACCAGCTCTGTGCCCTAGGTGTGGCTTCGTGGTGGTGATGGGATTTGGTTTTGCTCCATCCCATCCTTCCCCCGTGTCCCCACCTCGGCCAAGGGGCTCAGCAGTGCATCTGCACCCCTGGTATGACTTGGTGGTGATGGATTTGGTCTTGTTCCATCCCACTCTCCTGTACCCTCCTTGGCCAGCACTTCTGTACCCATAGTGTGACTTCTTGGTGGTGACAGGATTTGGTTTAGTTCCATCCCATCCTTGCCATGTTTCTCCCCCTCGGCCAAGGGACTCAGCAGTGCATCTGTGCCCCAGGTGTGACTGTGCTGACTGAATTTGGTGGTGTTCCATCCCATCCTTCCCCATGTCCCCCCCTTGGCCAGTGCCTCTGTGCCCCTGGTGTGACTCGGTGCTGACAGGATTTGGTTTTGTTCTCTTGCCTTGGTGTACTTGGTTTGCAGAGCTGGGTTGTGTTCTCTCTCACTTCCCCCACTCACTCCCCTCGTACCTCTCTCTCCATCTGCGGTGGAAGAAGTTTCCCTGCACAGAGAGCAGCCTTGCCTTCCACAGATCCGTCTCCAAAGGGGTGATCGGAAAGGAGCAATGGGGGTTGCCATGGGTTGTTTGATGCCTGTGGCAGAAAGCAAAAAAATGAAAAAAAAATCCTCCTGGAAACTTGTCTATTGAGCACAGAAAAACCTGTTCCCTTACCCTCCCCTTTTGACCCTGTGGAGGAGGGGAAAAGGAACAATCCCTCATTTTCCTGCTGTTAAAAATAAGGGAGTTAGAAGGCAAGGCTGTTTCGAGCCTGGATTTAAAAATGCCTTTCAGCATCAGCCTTTGTCTGCTCCTAAACATTCTTCCCCTGGTGCACAGGCTGTACATGGCACAGCCCCTTTGCAAGGCAGAAGGAGGAGGTTTTAGCAGCCGAAAGATTTAAATTGAGCAGCAAAATTGCTTCAGGAAAGGGGAGCATCCCCTTTTTCCTGCAGGAGTGGCAGCTGTGTGTGCCCCCCTGCCCTGGGGCTGACTCCTGCCTCTGCCCCGTGCATGTGGAGCCCAGGTTAGGCAAGGTGAGGCTGGGGAGGAGTTTGTGTCTCCAGAAGCAAATCAGGGCATCTTTTCCTTGTCTGGAGGGTTTGATTTTGGAGCCCTGCATGATGACTGAGTTTTGTTTCTAAAGTAGCTTGGCTGGGGGAACAGCTCCCTCTCATCTGTGCCTGCACAGACCTTGGCGTGGGATGTGGGAAGCTGAGCTTTTGGCTTCTCCCCAGCAGGAACTGAACTTTCACATGGTGTGTGTGTGTATATATATATACTTTTAATTATCCTTCCCCCCCTGCTTAGAACTCCTGTGTAGTTTGATGTGGCAGAACTGGCCTCAGATGCTCCTTTGACTGTGTCCATTCTGTATTCCCAAATCCTGTGCTTTATTTGCCCCAGGACCCTACTTAAGAATGCTGATACTACCTCTGCTGAGAGCCTTGCTCTGTCGGGACCCTCCCCACAAAAAGATCTCCCTGCTGGGCTGGACTTTCCCACTGCTCCGTGGCACAGGGCTGCAGCCTGCACTGAGTCAAGCCTCTGCCAGGAGCCCAGTCCAGGGCCAGCTGTGCAGCTCATTCC
>NW_008670863.1:2859-16399 GCF_000695815.1 Acanthisitta chloris
TTCTGCACAGCCAGATGGTGAATGGGAGTTGGAGTGGGTTCAGCCATCCGTATTCCTACATCCTAGAGGCCTTGGGATGACTTTGAGGGAATGGAATGGACAGGTCAGGTGTTGGCACCTCTGTTTCCCATTGCCCAGAGCTACCTGTCTTCCATCTTCTACTAACACTTAGATGCAGTCAACGTTTACTTTCCAAGACATGTTATTTCCCTATTTTCAGATTGTTCCAGTAATAGGTACATATATTTATCAGTTTCAGTAGAGGTCAGCCCCAGTGTGAGGCTGTACCTCAGCACTACTTCGCTTGTGTCACTGCCCTGGGAGAAACATTCCAAGTCAGTAGGTGAACAGAGTGTTTAGAGCTTTATAAAAGCTTAGAGCATCTCCCCTGTAATTATTATCTCAGATTCTCCCTTCTCAGCTCTTCCCTGCTCACCTGTGGGGACCAGAATGAGACCCTGAGCAGTATCCATGTGGTGGAAGGTGCCTTCCCCCTGTTTGGAAGAGGTTTTCCCTTGCAAACCTGCAGCTATGCACTAGTTAAAGCAGTAATTAATCTTGACCTCTTGCTGAACTGGATTTTTGGGAGTACTTGGAGGTTTCATCTGCCTGTTTTTATGTGGCACTTCTGAAGGAAATCAGGTTCGGTGCAGCTGTCACACTGATGCAAATGATCCATCTAAGCTGGGTGATGGAAGGGGTGGATGAACAATCTACACCTCATTTCACACTGCCAGAGAGAAGTTAAAGAGTTTGGGCAGGACCAGTGGCCTCAGGAAAAGCAGACATCATGTTTTGACTGCCAGATGATAACCCTTAGGACTCTGTTGCCCAAGCAGGAAGCAAACTGAGTGAAGGAGAAGACCTGTATCTCCTGATGGAGTGAAACACAGCTGTGGGATCTGAATTTGAGAGTTCAGCACAATAATAGCTGTTTTCAAAGGCCAAGAAAGCCCACTGAAGTCATTGGTATGGAAGGGAAATCTCAGGGGTCTCCTCTCTCCGTACAAAGCAGATGTGGCCTGACATTTTCCCTTCCTCTGTGTTTGCTAACTGCAAATATTACCAACACTGATTTATCAACCATAATGGGTATTTGCACTTGCTGTGCCATAAACTCATGTAAAAAGCTCCCTCCTGAACAACATGTTCCTGCAGATACTCTACTCTGCTATGAGCCCAGACATCAAACGCTTTCTCTCCTGGGATGATGGGAGGTGCTGCATGAACCCATCTGCCAGAGGCTGCTGCACCTTTCTGCTGTCTGCAGCAAGATCCTGGTGCTTGGCTGGGGTAGCTCTTGACTACAGTGGTCTGTTAGACCAGAGCTTGGCTCCTAAAGGCTTCTACCTTTACCTTTTTAACAATTCTGACTTTAAATGTTGGGGCTGGAGTGCTCCTAGCTGCAGCAACGCAGCTGGAGAACTTGGAACTGCACTTGTGGGAGCCCTGCAAGTGACAGGAGCAAGGGGAGAGGCTCACAACTCATCTAGGGAAGCAGCAGAACACTGAGACTGCCATCACATACTGCCTCAGACACAATGCTTCCTCTTTATCCATACCCCACCTCCAGGGGTCCCTGCCCTGGCTTTATTTTAGCCTAAGGACTGGTTTTAGGTGGCCCAGAACTGAGGTTATCAAGGCTGTTATATCCATACTCACAGGGCAGGAGAGATGAATACACAGGCAAGAGCCAGGACTGTGCCTGTGCCATCCTACTTTTGTGGACTATTGGAATTACATCCCTTTCTGTATTGTCTCAACAAGAGGCTAATTAGTCAGCAAGCTCGAGCTCCTGGAGGGTAATTAAGCTTTATAACTGTGGGTTCTCTTTGGTTGATGAGAAAGAGGAGACAGTACCCTCAGAGCCCAAGAATGCTGCTTTGCAGCTATACCTCATAATTGATCTATTGTTTCAACAGCAGATAATTCCTCGTTTCCTCATAATTGCCTCTTTTTACTGCCTCGCACTGCATCCTGATATTAGCTGTAATCACTGATAATTTACCCTGAAGCCAATCAGAATCTGCAAAGCAAAATATTGGCTTTGCTGAGCATTTCTACTTCCAGACAAAATTCCCTCCTGTGGTTGTCAGGAGGAATCAAGCCACCGTAGTCAGACTTTTCTGGGGTGTAGGTGTTGAGCTGGGTATAAACTTGTTGGGTTTTATGGCAGCTCATTGGTGTTAATGACTGACTACTGCCACAAGACAAAAAGAGCTACAGCTGAACCCTGTCTCTGTGCCCACAGAGGCATTGTTTGTTTGCTTTCAGGGGATTATATCACTCAAAAGGTGGTGCAGATGCTTTCAGCTCTGAATGCCTGTTGGCCCTTGCCTGTAGTGAGTTATTTTCACGAGCCTCAAAGCCTCTGGCCCTGTTCTATGGAATTCCTGCTCACTCTCCCTACTTTGTGAGCTTCGTTTTCCTCGGAGTGACTTCCTTCCAGTTACTGTTGATTTATAGCCAGTTTCATTGGTGATGGGAGAAGTGAATCATGCTCTGCATGTGTTGCTTCTAGGAGACCAGTGGTGAGACGTTACATAATGCCATGTTTGGTTTGCCCCTTTGGGTTTTTTTCCAAGCCTTCCTGCTCTGCTTTCGGCAGTTGCTGCCTGAAGAACAGCTGAGCTGAGCCCTCACAGCTGGGCTGCCTTGAGCCTACAAGGGATCACAGAGTGCCTGGGGCTGGAAGGTGCCTCTGAAGGTCATCTTGTCCAAGCCCCAAGCAGAACCACCTAAACCAAGTTGCCCTCTGCCATGTCCATACACCTTTTCAAGATCTCCAAGGATGGAGACTCCACAGCCTCTCTGGCAACCTCAGCCAATGCTCTGCCACCCCCACAGTGAAGACATATTCCTAATGTCCCTGTGCCAGAAATTACCTGCTCCCATCCTTCCCCTTCTCCAGACACTTCCCTTACCTCAATGGTGGACACCGCATGCTTCTGTACCACAGACAGGGGCTGAGGCTCTGCAAGCTGCTGAGTCCCAGAGAAGATCCTGTCCACCTCCCATAAAACTCCTCTGATGTTGTGCAGGCTGATTAGTTCCTCCTAAAACTCCTTCACTCAGCACAGCTCCTCCAAGGCAACAAACCTGCTGCAGGGGTGGCCCTGGGAGGGGCAGCCACTCCAGCACCTGCTGGACACACCACCCACAGTGTGCCACCACTCTGCCTGGGTCCTTCAGGGCAGCCTTCTCCAGTGCCTTCTGCAAATGGTGCTGGTGCTCTGAGCTGCTTCTTATATAGCCCTCCCTGATCAGGGGCAGCTGGTGGTCATCAGGCTCTGATGGAGCTCCCTCAGACCCATGGCATGGTAGCTTTGCAACAGCAATGCTCTCAAGTTTCTCAGAGGGTTCCCAGGTGTTCCCCAGTAATCCAGGACCTTGTCCCCAAAAGATCCAGAGGGTCCCAAAGCAGAACCCAGAGAATGTCACACAAGCACTGACTGGCTCTTAGAGCTGTGCTCATTCCTTTGGTGTGCAGGGAACTTGGTAGAGGGCTCAGCTGTGACTTTCTTGGACTTATCCATCATTTAGGTTGGAAAAAGGGTGAAAATAATGGGTGGCACTTCAGCAAATGCTCATTTGAGTCTGCTTTATTCCTGCCTGGTGCCTCAGTTCTGGACAAGGAGGTGGCCACAGGCTGTCCCACCCGAGGCCTGGCTGTCCTTGACGTGCCCATAGTGCACACATTCCTGACCTGACAATTCCCAAGCCTTGGGATGTGCTGCCAAACAGGCCCTTGGCTGATCTGGGTGAACTTTGCGAGGAGTTTACATCTCCCTTTGATTCTGACATTCAAACAGACCAAAGTCTCGAAGCAGAACTCATTAACATACATTGAGTTTCATGTCCTCTTTGCATCAAACACATCCGTTCTGCAGCTGGAGTTGGTCTCCCAGGGCTGCAGCCTGAGTTTACCTTTTATCCACAGTTTGCTTGGTGTGTTGCCACTCACTGCCCCGGGAGGGAAAGGAGCTGTGATTAAAACAGCTTGTTTGCATCACTCAGGAGCTGCGGCATGGAAAATTTAAGCCCTTGCTGACCAAAGGCCTTTCTGGGCAGAGGCTGCTTGAATGGACTCGAACTGGCAGTTGCCAGACAAAAAGGAAGTACAAACCTCCTCCTTCTCCTCCTCTGGCATTTCCAGCTGGAGCTGTTGGAGCAGGGGGCAGGGCAGGCATGGCTCTGGAAGCGTTCCCACCTCGCCAGGAGGAAAGAATGGTGACATTGTCTGAAAGTTCAGTCAGGAGTTCATCTCCTACCTTGTTTTTTACTGCTTTGGAAAATATCGGTTCAGCTTTCCCTGCACAGCAAACCCCTGGTGTCAGTCACGAGGGTGAGGGAATGAAGCACAGTAAAGGTCCCTTAGAATCAGCCTGGCTTATGATCCATTCCTCTCCAGAGGGCTCCTCCTTCCTGGCTGCCAAATGGACCCTGGGATTTCTGTTTCCAAACAGACCTCAAAGCTCCTCCCTTCCCTCCCATCACAACATTGCTTTCTCCTTTTTCAGCTACCAACCCGTGGTTTTCACTGGCAGTTTCCTTTAAAATGTTTGGAAAAACTCCTCCACTTGGAAAACCAGCACTAAAATGAGGTCAGCTCTGTTTGCCCTCCCAGGAAAGATCTGGTTGGAGGAGAAGCAGTGGCGAGTGTATGATGTACATGAGCCTACTGAGAGATGCTGCCAAAATATCTCACAGGCTTGCCTTTGTGGCAGGTTGTGGGAGTTAGCTCTGGGTGAGTCACACACACAAATGGCCCTCTCCATCTCCAGCCTCCACAAAATTCCCTCTTCCCAAATTTAGGCTTGGACCCAAGGCAAACATGCTGCTGGTTGGAGGTGCTGCACCACCTGTGTGTGCTTGTGGCATGCTCAGGGCTGGTACTAATGCAGCCCTCCTAGGGAAAATCCTGACTTCACTGCATATTTGCCCTGGAGTCAGTTTGTTGCTTCAAATAGACTCTTCTTTAGATGTTAAAAAATGAAAGTATATTCCCAAACATCCTTTTATTCCCCCCAGTCATTCAGCTTGAAAAATCATATGTTGTCTCACAACACTATCAGCTCTTTCCACTGGCTGCAGCATGGTTTGTTCTGTGCCGCCCAAACTGGTGGATTTTAACCCACACTGGTTGTCTGCTTATCCCTGCCACACCAGGCTGTGCTCTGCCGAGCTGGAAGGGCAGCAGGTGAGGTGCTGAGGCATGCCTGGGAAATTCTGCTCCCCAAACCACAGGAACTGTTGTGTGGCTCAAAAATAAGGTCCAATTATCCAGGCAGTTCCTGCCTGCTGCTTCTTCCTGCTCAGATGTAAGCAGTGCCATAGGCATTTCCCTCTGCCTGGCACAGAATTCCACACTGCTCCACTGGCAGGGGGTGAGGAAAGAGTTAAGCTGAGAGAAAGCCCCAGGTACTAAAATTAACTCCCATTCCCCCCCCTCCGCCCACAGCTTTGAAATTCGAATCACAACTCGCTGTCAGAGCTTTGGATCCTTTGAAATCACAGATGGCTGGGCTGGAGCTCCCAGGAATTCAGTCTCCTCCTCTCTTCCTTCTGCTTCTCCTTCCCCCACCGCCCAGAAAAATCTGTTTTCAGGTCATCTGTAAGATTTTAGTGTCGCTTCCTGAAGCTAAAGCAGATTTGGCTGCTGGGCCCTGAGAATACTTCCAGGGGCTGCAGGAATCCCTGCGGTGGTTGAGTTCTGTTGGAATTGCCCATCTGGTTCCCCATAGCCACCTGGGTGGATGTGCAGGACAAAGACAGTGAAGCTTGGGCTCTCTGGTCCTAGAAATCATGTTATTTGTTTACAAAATCAGCTATATTAAAGCAAGCAAACAAACCAACCCACAGCCAAAGCCAAGGAGGTTTTGATTGCTGCCCTGGATGATTCCACTGATCCTGTTCACAGTGCAGTATTGCAACCAGAGGCAGGAAAATCAGGAACTGTGTTAGGAGTTGTTCTGCAGTGTCTAACACACTGCTGTAACGGCACCTTTTGTCTGCAGGAGGAACTTTTGTTGTCACAGTTATAAAACCAGGACTGTTATGCATCCTACACAAATGCAACCCCTAAACCCCTAAACAAGTGTCTCTGGCCAGGGAGCTGTCTGTCCCAGTTCCTGCAGAAACCATAGCCTGCAGTGCTTCACAGCCTCAGATTTCCTCAGGGAAACTGAAAAGCAGCTCTTGAAGTTAGCTGTAGTCCCTGGGCCAAAGAGATCTCTGTGAGATGGGTTACATTCCGTGGACCCAGTCAGGGTGTTTAGAATGGATCAGCAGGTGGTTTTTAATGCCTCTCACAGGTAAAAACCTCCCACCAAAGGTTTGACTCTCATTTCAGAGCAAGATCCAACCTGCAGCTTGTGCCCTCACCAGAGACGTCAGAGCCAGTGCATGGGCTTGACTCACTTCCCCTTTAGTAACTGCCCAACTGTTCTCTGAGAGGTTTCAGCATAGCCAGCTGACCTTCCAGTGAGGATGAAGAAACTTTAGGAGCTGTTTGAACAGTGGTTTGAAAACTCCCCAAGTGACCACAGGGGACAAACCAAACCAAACAAGAAGCCACCACCCTGGAGCTTGAGTTTAAGTGAGGAAAACAAGAATAGTTCCTGGTGCCTGTGCAGGCTTGGGCAGCTCCTCCAGCCCTGGGTCTCTGGGGATCCGTTGTGGAAAATCACAGGAAGTTTTTGGCTGGAGCAAATGTTTGCTGTCAGGGCAGACTCGGCCCTCCTGTTGGCCCGAGGTGCTGCCACACTCACAGGGGTCTGTCTGCTGGTGTGGCTTTTCTGCACTGCTCAAGGGTTGCCCTCCTGGCCTGAGCAGAGAGAGGAGAGTCTGGTCCCTTCCCTTGCCTTCCCTGCGCTGGATTTTGGGAAGCTGTGCACGCCCTCCTGTTCCTCATGCTCCCTGAGCTAGCTGTGCCGTGGCTCCCCTGTGTTTTGGGAACACACACTATGGCACTTGTCTCCTGTCACATGCATTTATCTGATGGAGAGCTGTGTACATGTAGTTGCAAACTGGATTCAGCCCCGGGGTGCTTGGCCAGTTGCCTGCTGCTCTCTGTGCTGGAAAAGTCTGTGCACCATTCTTGCTCCAAGGGAAACTTTCAAGCACGTCATTCCTCTTTTTTTTCCCCTTATAAAGGTTATTGTGCCTCAGCCCTCAATTGAATTACGTCCCTAGTTAAGAAAGGGAAGGTAATTTTCCCTTCTCTTTGCCCCTTGGCAACTCAGGAGGTTTCCAGCACTGCTCACGAAAAACATCCCTTGCAGGGTGGTTGGTGTGTCAGGGTGCTGCAGGGACAGCTCTGCGGGGGCCACTGACCAGCCCAGGAACAGCCTCCAAAGGGATGAGGGTAAGGAAAAGTTCTTTCCTGTGCCCAGAGGCCTGTGAAACCCATTTGTGTTGTAAATACAGTGGGGATGTTTGTCACTCAGGACAGAAACAAAAGTGTCTGAGGATTGCTCACTTCAGCCTGAAATTTTTCCTGTGTTCTCCAGTGATTTAGGGGGTGGCTAATTACTCTCTCTTTCCTGCAAAACCAAGGAAGGACCATCAATATTTCATATTAGGAGACGTGGTCAGGCTAAATACAGCTACTGCTTTCTTCCTGATGAGTGTGGAGTGAGGAGCTCCTGGTCTTCCAGCTTGGCTGAGCTGTGAGTCTGGTCCTAAGCTCACTGCATTCCTCCAGGCACATGTTCCACCTGGTGCACACTGACTGTCTGCTCCAGGTGTGAGCTGAGAGGCTGTAGCTGATACCCTGGTGGATGTTACCCAGGCAGCATTACCTGGGCTGTAGCAGCTGACAACCTGCAGGCTCAGTCAGGAAGTAAATCTCGGGGCTTGGAGAAACCCCTTTTTGAGGCTGTCAGCTTGCCAGGCAGGAGGGAGTCCCCCAGCTCAACCCCTCTCTTCTGGGTGCTCCCAGAACAAAATACTTCACCTGTGCCTGCAATTTAAACAGCTTTTCTCCATCAGTGTGAGGGTGCACTGCCATCCTCACTTCCCAGGGCTTTACACCTCCTCTGGAAGCACTGGTGGCTCTGGAGCTGGTGAGGGATCCTGCCCAGCCCACAGGGAGACCTGTGGTGTGTGCTGGGAGGACAAGGAGAGGCTGATGGAGGAGTTGGGGAGCGAGGTGTGTGTACAGCCTTGTTCCCCCTTCAGCCCCACTTGCAGGGAGTGTCAGCAGGTCAGCCACAGGTTTAACAAATAAATGCAAAAGTGGCTAAATACACACAAACAAGCTGCAGTTGGAGGTTCTGGAGTTTCCCTCTCCCCAGGCAGAGTCTCCCTGTGGGCAAGTGAGGAAGTTCTAATGGGGATCTTCCAGCCCACAGTGGCTGGTGGGAAGAGACACACTGCAAGGCTTTTGGAGCTGTGTTCAGCACTCCTGGATCCAAGGTGTTCCCTCCAGCTGGAAAACCTTAGGCCATCCCAGTGATGGCTGGAAACCTCCTGCAGGGTTATGCCAACCCTGTACAGCCTCTCCCTTGTCCATGGAGGAGCATTTGCTTAATAAAAATCTCATATAAAAGGGATTTCTGTCCAGGACTGAGGGCCTTGATGTTTATTTGCCACTTAAAACCTGCTGTGCTCTGTGGGATTAGAGTGAATTTTGTACCAGGTGCAGCCTGTGTGAATCGGGAACAACATTTGCTCTTTATTTATCTTTAGTTCTCCCTTAGCTCTGGGAAAGCACCTTGAATCCTCACTTGTTCAGAGCTGCTGTTGTCATTATTTATAACAAAAGGATCGTTGTCACTGTGCATTCTCTCTGACTTGGTACCTTCTTGCCTGTAAATACAGCCTATTGTCACTGTGCATTTTCTCTTGACTAGGTACCTTCTTGCCTGTAAATACAGCCTGAGCTGCTGCAGCCACAGAGGAGCCTTGGTGAAAGCTCCTGGTGAGCCTTTGGCCAATATCCACCTGTTGGGGGTTGCACAAGAGCTCACAGAAGGAATGGAAAGGTTCAATAACTTTCCCATGGATTTACCCTTCAGGGCTGAATTGTTTTGCTGAAAGGACTTAATACTGTCCAGAAATTGGCAGCCAGAGTCATGGCAGGCAGTCTTGGAGCCCTCTGAATAACCTTCTCCATCAGATCACCTTCTCCATCTGGGAGCAGGGGGTGGAATCTGCTGTCTTTAAAGCAAAGATGTAAAAGCCTTGTCTCTGTTTTGTTTTCCATTTCAGGTTCACACGTTTCTTGACACCCTGTTACTGCTGAGTGAGGCTGTAGGGAGGAAATGGGCCAGGGAACCCCTTTTTTTCTGTTCCCTATATAGCAAAGTATTGTGCTTTAGTCACATCCTTTTGTCATCACTTCTGTTCCTGAGTCCTGTAGGCCTTGCAGAAATGACCTCCATCACTCCCTGGCTTGTAGTCAGTTTGTGCTTTGTAAACACCCTCACTGGGTTTGCCATTTTTCCTCCTCTAAAAGCCATTTCCCATCTAAACTCAAGAGCTGGGCCCTGAAGTTCTGTGGCTTTTAACATCTTTTCAGAGTGGTTAGACCCGAGAGGAACCTTCCAGAACTCCCTGGTACTTCTGTGTTCCACATCAAACAGGTCCTGCAGAAATCCCCTTTTTATTTACCAGGCAGCTCCTCCCTATCTCCAGCATTTTCCATCAGTTCTCTCCAGCTCTCAGTGCTGAGGTGGGAGAGCTCTCACCCCATTCCCTATGGAACAGAGGAGCAGAAAAACCCAGTGTGGCAGAAATCTCCACTTACGCAGGTGTTGGAGACCTGTGGGTGATTCTGGCCCAGCTTCATCCCAATCTGAGCCACCTGGGTTGGGTTTCCATGGGCAGGTTTGCCAATCCCTGTGTGTCCCAGATGATCCTGTTCTGTTTTCCTGCAGCTTTAATCCCCTTTTCCTGCCTTTTGCTCCATGTCCCGGCCAGGCACAGCTCAGTGTCTCACCAGGCTCTCTTTGGTTTTGCAGGTAGCTGTATCCAGCTGGGTGGCAGGTGGATCCAAGGGTTACCATGAAGTTTTCAGGACCCCTGGAGAGCCAGAGGTTGTCTCTCCTCCTGGAGACGGCAATCTCTAGGGAAGCTCAAATGTGGAAAGCACATGTGCCGAAAATTCAGCCCAGTCAGGTAATGTCTCTTCTTCTTCACATCACTGACCTTAGCTGTCCTTGGTGTGCTGTGGGAACAACTGGAGCTGTTCCCTGCCTGGGGAATTGGCCTCTGCAGGGAGGGATTCCTGTGTTTATTGGCGGGACACGCCTGCCCTCAGGGGTGCAGAACACCCTGCCCAGCACACAGTGTGAGGCCTCTGCTGTTCCTCGTGAAAGCACAGACACACACTGGCTTAATTAAATTAATTGTACAAATTGTGTGGGTGATTAACATCCATTTCTGCTGGGCACCAACTCTGCAACAGGCCCTAAAAGCAGCTTCATTTTCCTGGAGTAATTCCCTAATGAGAGTGTTGATCTGAGCTGGTCAGGCACTGCCTGCTCCAGGAGGAACCCCCTGACTCCAGCAGGACTATTTATGGAGCAGGCTGCAAGCTGGTCTCAAGGGAAGCAGAGCCAGGCAGTGGCCTCTTCCAGGGAGGAATGTTCTCATAGGACTGGAGGAAAACTCGGGGTGGAAGGGACTGCAGGGGGACTGTAGTCCAACCTCCTGCTGGATTTCTGCCTCACCCAGCCTGAGCCAGGTTTGTGCTGTTTTGGGAGGAGACATCTGTCTCATGTGTGCACTCAGAAACAGCTGTGCCCTCCACAAAGTTGTGTTTGGAACACAGTGTGACACACAGGGATGGTTGTCACAGAGTTTCTGGTCCTGTGCCGCTGGGTTGGGCTGCAGTAACTAGGCTGAGGGCTCAGATCAGTCCTGCTCTTGTTGCACCACACACAGGATTGACACAGGTAGGTCAGCTGTTGTCACAGCTAATCCCTGGCCTGTGTGTTTTTTCTGCCTAGCAAACAAGAAACTGCTGCTGTTGGGTAGGAGCAAATCCATTTTTCAGGGCCCTGGTATTAGTCCTGTTAATCCAGGTTTCAGTTTCTAAATGAGTGACCTGTCGGAGGTGTGGAGAGTGTTGCAGCTGTGGCTGTCCTGGAGCACGTACAGCTCAGACTGGCTTGGCTTGTGGCAGCCTGTCATTCCCTGCTGGCAGTATTCCTGGGGTGATTATACTGCAGGGAGATAAGATTACAGGATAACAAGATAGGTTAGGGACTCTGCCAGTGTAACCAAACCAGATTCATGGGTGAGGATTTCACAGGGACAAGGCACTTACGTTTCTGCCTTGGTGATGTTGATTCTGGTGGGTCAGAAACCACCACCTGCCTTGGGCAGACTCCACAGCAATCCCTCCTCTGTGCTCGTGTCTGCTCCTGGAATTTCCACCCTGAAACTCTTGCCTTGGTGTGACCTTTCCTTTGTTTTCCTCCACGTGGGTTCAGACATTGACATTCTCAGTGCTGTGCATGTTTTCTAGCAATCACTACATGGGAGCAAAAGCTCTGTGTGCGCAAGATGCAGCAGCCTAAAGCCTCACTTGCATGGCACTTGTTTATTTCCCATGGGATCTGCATCCTCCTGTGGATCAGATCTGGCACCCCGAGGCGTGTGGAACTTTCCATTCCCTGCCACAAAGGTGCACTGACTGCACAAAGGCTTAGTGAGCTCACCTGCTTTGCCACTGACAGACTGAGTGCGTCAACACAGCTCTGACAGCCTGATTGGAGACACACTTGTAGCTAGGGCTCAGCAGGAAAAAAAAAGTTTTGGTTGTAATGGTTTACAACCGGAACAAACTCAGTTTCTAAGTACGTGTCAGCTGAGATCTTTGAGAGGAAGAAAGAAACCCAGACAGACCCAGTTACAGACACAGGAAGACTATTTGTAGCACAGGGTGCAGAATCTGTTGGGGACTTTGTTCCTGGAAATTTAAGTGGTTTTCTTCTGTTTCCTTTCTGTCTGAAAGCTCCCATTCCCTCCTTTCAGTGCAGGCCAGTGCCCTGGGTATGTGCAAATGGGGAAAGAGCAAAACACCTGACTGGGACAGGGTTATCAGGTGAGGTGTTTTCCCTAGATTAGGCAGCAATAAAACTGAGTTGTGTTTGAGTTCACAGATAGTATTTATTTTAGCCTGCACACTCCAGAAGTCTCGAGGTGTTCGGAGCTGATGTGCTCTGTGCTCACACACCACAGCCCTGGTCACAGTGTCTCACCTCCTGAGCCCTGGGACAAGCTGGGGATGGCCACAAGGCCACTTGGCTCAGTGCACGGGGGGGAGAACAGCCCTGTGAGCCTCTCACCGTGGCCAGGCCTCGCCAGCAGCTCTGGCAGCACCCAAGCAGTAGGGTTTGGGGCTGGCTGGAGGAGCTGTCCTTCTGTCCTGAGGGGCTTGTCTTGGAGCCACACACTGCTGCCTGGGAGAGCCAAGGCTGCCCTGGCTGGGCTTAGAGTAATTCTCCCTAATTGACACTGTCACTCCAGGCCAGCAGATTGCACCCCGGGGATCTGTTCTGCAGGAGTGGCTCTGTGGCACCCAAACAAAGGGCAGCACACACAGCCCTGAGGGGCAGGTGACACACAGGAAAGTCCCTCTGCACCGAGGAGGAACCTTCGCTTTCCAGCCCACAGGGACTTTCTCACTTACAGCCATTGCAGTGTCTCCTTTTTGCTTTGAATTTCAGTTGACTAAGGAGCAGTGACCTGGCTGCTTAATTGATCTTACTGTGCTGCTGTGTCTGTTCTGTTGTGTTCTGAGGGTGACACAGGGACGGCTCCGAGGAGAGGGACGAAGCCTGATGCTTCGTGTGGGAAGCTCCTTACCCGGTGTGGAAACAGCAGCAGCAGGAGGGTTCGTGGTGGGGGACACCAGTTCTCCTTCCTCCTGCCTGTGTCTGTGCCAGCCTCGCCTGGTGCTGATGGGAGGAGGTTTAAACTCAAGTGGTGTGTCTGTGTCAGGGAGTTCCACCACCACCTCCTGCTGCAAAGCACATTACTGTCCACAGAAGGCACATGGGAGGAGTTTTGCTGGGAGACACAGCCTGAAGTGTTTATTCTACATCACTGTGGGGTGTTTGTAGTCTCAATTTCAGCTGCTTCACCCTCATGTTCCTGCTGGGAGGAGAGTTCAGCCCAGCCCAGCAGAGCTGATTGGTTGTGGCTCTGGACTCATCTGTGCTGGTCATCCCCAATAATCCCCATTGGAATGAGACCAGACAGTTACTTAGGGGATGTGAAAGGCTCTAGAAAAGCTGCAGATAGTTCTGAACTAGGTCACAGAGAAAGATTTTATGTCAATGGCTGAACTGCACACATGGTTGAAGTTTAGCTGTTGTCCAAACAGATCGATGGGGACCAAGAGCTTAAACCAAACAAACCCAAACTGCAGGTGGAGTTGTGCCTGCTGCACCCCAGTTCTCAATTAACTGAGCCACTAAAGCCCTTTTGTAAGCTGATTGGAATGTTCTTCAACAGATACTGACCTAAAAAATCCCCATAATGTGCAGAAAAAAACAAACCTTTCCTCTCAAAACCCCAAGTGGGT
>NW_008670863.1:16456-20548 GCF_000695815.1 Acanthisitta chloris
AGGAGGTTAAAAAGGTAATCTCTGGGAGCTAAGCTGGAGCTGAGCCTGGCACTGCCTGACAAACTACGACATCCTTCCCCTCTTCTCCACCATACAGTGACACCGGGGTGAGGTTTGGGGTTGCTGTAAGGAGAGTTGTCTTTTCAGAGCAGGTTTTTGGGATGGGCTAAGCAGCTGCAGGCACAAAGCAGTGACTGGGGCTGGCTGAAGGTCTCCCTTTGCCAAAGGAAGCTTTGTTTGCATGCTGAGTGACTCCCGTGCAGCAAACCTGTGGTGTGTGAGAACGGTTTTGTTTTTGTCTCCCGCAGGACGTAGCCATTTCTCCAAAGCAGAGGGATGAGGTCATCCAGTGGCTGGCCAAGCTCAAATACCAGTTCCACCTTTACCCAGAGACACTCGCCCTGGCCATCAGCCTCTTGGACAGGTTTTTAGCTGCAGTAAAGGTAAACATTTGCAGAGCCACAGACCCCCCCACTGCTGTCTGAGTGCCGTAGCTGGATGGAAACACGTCCGTCCCCCTGGTGCTCACAGCCCATCCCTGCTCACACGTGCACGGGCTGGCACCTGCCCTGCCCCTCGAGAGACAATCCCTGCCTTACCCAGCAAGGCAAGGGCAGTGCCCACACCTCCCAGTACAGCCTGAGGCCCAGAGTGTCAGGGAGGGCACTGCTCACCTCTGTTTCCGCGGTGTTTGAACTGCATCCATCCTCTTTGTACCATCTGGAATTGCCAGGAGCACCTGCTAGCAGGGACCTAGCTGGGAAAAGCATCTCTGAGGAGAGTTTGAGCCTGGGAGGCAGGCTAGTGCAGGGAAACAGGGAACAACAAGTGGGGAAGCAGATAGAACCAGAGGCAATTGCTCTGGGGGAGCAACCTGCTCCACAGCCAGTGTGGCCTCACATTTCCACACTGCTGTGTGAAGGCCAGAGGTGAGCAGGCACACGTGTGAGCTGTCCCAGCACCAGCTGTGCCTGCTGCTCTGCTGGGCCCAGTGGGGAACACACAAGCCCCTTTGCTTTTAAGGCTGTTCCACCACAGAAACTGCTTAAAAAGGGGGAAAATCAGCATTTGGGCTACCTGCAAGTGGGACCTGCTGCTGCTCTGGCCCTGTTGGGCTGTGGTTTGCATCTGCCACGGGAGTGAACAAACTGTGGTCCAGCCTGGAATCCCTGGCCTGGAGCTGTGACGTCAGGCTTGGGATGGTTATCTCTTATCATGTTTGCTCAGTTCCATTCCGTGCTCAGCAAATCCACAGTCTCATCTGCACGTGTCTCCCCTCCCAGCAATATCCCTTAGGAGAGGGAAGCAGAGGGACATGCCTGTGCCCTTGACTGAGTCTGGTACAACAAAAGTGACATAGTTCATTATCACACCCTTTAAATGTCAATAAATATTGACCAGTTTTCATACAAGCCATGGAAGTTCTCATTTTTAAGGAGATCCCAAAGTAGCTGATTTACTGAGATGGGAAAGATTTAGATCCCTCAGCAGCCAATGCCCTTGAGGATAGTTTGTCTTACAATGAGTTGAAGCAGTGAAGGAGTCTGTACAGGAAGAATGGGAGTATGAGTGAGGAGCCCACTGCAAGCTTTGGAAGCACAGAAAGGGGAAAGGTGCTTTGCCTGAGGGAGCAGCAGGGCTGTGTGCTCCCTCCCCAGTGTTCCTCTCCCGTAAGGCTGTCACTCCTCTGAGGCAGCTGAACTGGTTTTCACCAGGCACTACCATGAGGGATTTTATCAGGAAGACCACCAGTCCCTTCCCTTCCCTGGGAACATGGTTTGGGATTGCTGGGACTGTTCCCCACAGCCATCTCAGTGCAGAGCACTCAGCCCTCAGCAGAGACAGTGCCAGTCCTGCCCTAAGGGAATTCATTCTCTTGGACACCTGATGCACAAGTGCAGGTTGTGAGTGGAGTTTTGGGTTTGGCTTACCTGTACCAGGAGCTGCTGGAGCTGGGGCATGACTCTGCAGCTGTGCCAAGGCTCAGGAACAGCATCTCCTTCCCAGCCCCTGCCCACTGTGGAGGTGGCCACGTGTCTGGTGGTTGTGTAACCGACAGTGCCAGTGAAGCCCTTTGTCAAGGTGGTCACACAGACAAAGCTCTTAAAAAAATCCTCCTTTCCCCTCCAAATTCCACTTACCTTGCCTAAACCATCTCCCTGTGGAAGGGACCAGCTCTCACTAATCCCTGGGCCACAGTTTGGGGAATTGGAGTGTGAAACTGGATGGTGTTTTTCTGAGTGTTTTAAGCCTTGTCCAATTCCTTCCTTCCCTGCCCCATATGGCCCACAGCAGCACTCAGGGCAGAGCTGTGCTGCAGCAGGTGGAGTGGCAATGCTTTTCTGGGAAGGGCAGCCTGGCCCTGTGGATTTTCTCTCTCCCATTTGTGCTGCAGCACCTAAACCTGAGCTCTTCCCATTCTTCCTGTTCCAAGCACGGAGCTGGCAGTGCTGCTGTGCCTGATGCCATGGAGCAGGGATTAGCACTGCCAGGGTATGGTTAGAGGTCAGCCTGCTGAGCCAGTAGGACCCTGGGGCTTGGGATGTCCAACCACAAAGATCAGGGCATTGTTCCTGCATCACACTGACACAGAGGCTCTTCTGCCCCACAGGCCCGTCCAAAATACCTGAACTGTATTGCAATCAGCTGCTTCTTCCTCGCTGCAAAGACCATTGAGGAAGATGAGGTAACTGTTCCCCCTACCTTGGCACTGGTGGGATATGTGCCCTGCACTCCTGCCTCTGCCTGCACACAGTGGCTGACACATACCAGGGCAGGAGTGAAGCGTTTGGTGTGATGTCTCTAACATTGATTCTCCTGTTTCTTTTTCTGCCTTGGCTGTTGCAGAGGATTCCAGTACTGAAAGTGTTGGCTCGGGATAGCTTTTGTGGTTGTTCTCCAGCTGAAATTCGCAGAATGGAGAAGATCATCCTGGATAAGCTGAACTGGGATCTCCACATGGCAACGCCACTGGATTTCCTTCATATTGTAAGTAACGATGTCCTTCCTGGTGTCCATCAGTGTAAATAACACTGAGGAGACCGAGACAAAAGTTCTGTCTGAGGGGAGCAAAGGCCTCGGGATGTGTTTGTAATTCCTCCATACAAGCAGTTTCTGAAAGCAGCAGCCCTGCCAGAGTTTCACAGCAGACCTGGGACCCTTGGAGTGCAATTTCCAAAGCATGGACCTGCCATCTGCCCCTCTGAGCTGCGTTAAGCCACACACAGGCTCACAGCTCCTGAAAATCCTGCCCTAACTCCTCACAGCCAGTGGGTTGGCACAAAGCTGAATGCCAGGCAGCATGGAAACAGGGAGTGCAGCCATGGAGAAAGCCCCGAGGCTGAGCCAGGCACAGCCAGGGAGCCAGATCCATGCATGGGATGAGACAAAGAGGCATCCTTAGGTTCTCTGTGGCATTTTATCCTCTCTCCTTGCCCGAGGAGGTTTTGCCAAGGCCCTGGCACGGCCACACCTGTGCTGCTGAGAGAGAAGGGTGGCAGGGCATGGCCTGGTCCCCAGGCAGATGGCAGCTCCCACCAGAACAGCTGCACCAAGCTTTGGTGGGGTCAGCACGTCGGGTTCTTCCCCACGGCCTGGAAATTGCCTCCAAGGTGAAACTGGAGGATCCCTGTATGCCCGAGCCCTCTCGCATGCCGTTCCCAAGGGACTCCATGGCTTGGCCCGTGCCACAGCTGCCTCCTGTGCTTGTCTCCCCAGTTCCACGCGGTCGCGGTGTCCAACAGGCCGCAGCTCCTGACCGTCCTGCCCACGCTCAGCCCCTCGCAGCACGTGGCGGCGCTCACCAAGCAGCTGCTGCACTGCATGGCCTGCTACCAGCTGCTGCAGTTCAAGGGCTCCATGCTGGCGCTGGCCATCGTCAGCCTGGAGCTGGAGAAGCTGCTCCCCGACTGGCTGGCTCTCATCATCGAGCTGCTCCAGAAGGCACAGGTGAGGGGGCTGGCACTGGTGGGACTGGGATCGCACCCCGCTCGGGGATCCAGGGCGGCCTGCTGGCACAGTGCTGCCAACTCTCAATCCTCACCACATCCAGTGGGTGGCTAAGCGGGAGCTGTGTGTCCTGCTGCACCAGGG
>NW_008670863.1:20703-21081 GCF_000695815.1 Acanthisitta chloris
TGCTGTTGCCATGAGGTGTAAGGAGGAGCGGGGGCTTACCTTGGGAAGTGGTCCTGGATCACTCACTTCCTCCTGCATCCATCATGCTGCTGGGAAGTGTGGCCAGTGTGCGTGGACCCCCTGGCAGCGCTCCCCAACACCAGTGTCTCTGCTTGTCTTCCCACTCCAGATGGACAGCTCGCAGCTGATCCACTGCCGGGAGCTCGTGGCACATCACCTTTCCACTCTGCAGCCTTCTCTGCTGCCCAACTCTGTATATGTCTACAGTCCCCTCCAGCACACCCTGGTGACCTGTAACAGAGGAGCGTTCCCACCGCAGCCCTCCTCTGTCCCAGGGCCGGGGCTGCCCCAGGACAACCGGCCAGAAGCGCCGCTCAC
>NW_008670863.1:21137-23142 GCF_000695815.1 Acanthisitta chloris
AGGAGATGGAAGTGGACGACTTCTACGACGGCATCAAGCGCCTGTACAACGAGGACCTCGCCCCGGAGGTGTGCGGGGGAGTCTGCGGCGCCGACGTGTCGCGGCAGGAGGGCAGCGTGTCCCCTTGTCCGCCCCTGCAGCCCGTGTCTGTCATGTAGCTGTGCCACCTCATGGGCAGCTGCTGGGCTCGCCGGGGGGAGAAGGGGCTGTACCTTATCAGGCTGAACTGAAGGGAGCCAAAAAGAAAAACCAGGAAAAAAAAAAAAAAATCCCGACCCTTTTTTTGGATTTTATTTCTCGTGCGGCTAATTAATTCTAGTTCCACTATTTAAGCACTTAAAAACACAAAAAAGTATAAAAAGCTTAAAAAAAAAGACCCAAAAACCAAACGAAAAAAAAAAAGTAGCAAGAAAACCTGTTCCTTTTTAGTGTTGTCAGTTGCACTGTTCTCCTGTGTGTTGTAGCCCGTTCTCCACATCCCGGAGCTCACAGCAGCCTGTGGAGCTGTTTGGGTTTCCCAGCCCACTCTGATCCCATTCCCACCTGCTCCTTGCTCCCTTTCTGCTTGCTCCTCTTTTAATTCTCAGCCAGTCTCGTGCATGACATTCTGTCCTTCCCCACCTCCACCACAGTGTTCTTTTGCCCTTCTAAACAAAAGCCTCTTTTGTTTTGTTAGCACTTGGGTGTTTAAGTGTGATAATACTGAAAAACTGGATTGAAATAAAAGGTTAGGCAGGGAAAAAAACCCCAAACCAGCACTCACAAGCTGCTCCACACTTCAGTAATGCCCACGGGAGTGTGAAGGTGCTCTGGAAGTACACCACTCTGTGCCTGGCACAGAGACATCTCCCAGTTCCACCAGTTTGCCTTGCCCAGCACAGAAAGCAGCCACTGGATTCTCTATCACTAGAACCAAAACAGTGTTTTGAAGTGTCACCCAGTGTGGATTCTCACCAGTGCTTGACTGTCCATCAAGTGTAACCCTTTCCTGGTGCAGAGCCTGGTTCTCCCTGCACCTTTCGGGTGCTGGAGCGGCTGTGGACACCCGAGGTTTGGAACATGTGTCATCATCAGCCACAAAACCAAAACAAAAGGCCCCAACCCTCAAGTTTTGTGTTCATGTAACTTCTAACCAAGAGTCTGAGCTCTCAACCCGTGTCCCCCACGTGCCCCGTTCTGAGAACGCCCTGTCCCGACTAAGCTCTCTCCACAGCCCTGAGGAAGGTATTGTATCCAGAGCCATTGTACTGATGAAAGCCTTCTGGTAGCAATAAAGAAAGTTGTCCTGGATTCCCAGTCTGCTGTTGTGCTTTTCACCCAAGACCTGGATCAGTTTCACCTGGAGGCTGCCAGGGAGCTGCTCCAGTCAGAGCTGTGAGGAGGTGACTTTAGGGGTGCTGAGCAGCCCCCAAGGTGCCAGGAGAGTCACCCAGCAAACTCACTGCCTCTCCAGAGGTTCCAGCTTTTCTCTGGTGCTCCTCACTCCTGGCTGTTGCCCTTCCAGGCAGGGTGCACAGCTGGGACACTGCTCCATCTCCCTGTCCTGGAGCCCTCCTGCCCTGCAACATCTTGGTGCACACAGTCCACCATGAGAGTTGCAGCTCTCTTCCTGCCTGTGTCCCAGAAACCCCTCCCAAGGCCACATCTCCCAGAGGGGTGTGAGTCTTCCTTCCCTTCCAGCCCTTCCTGCCATCCCTGTGGTATTTCAGTCCCTGACCTCCTCTCATGCCACAGCTGTTTCCTCCAGCCAGGCTGCTGTGCAGCCTTGGGGTGCTGCTAGCACATCCCCAGCAAAACACCCTGTCACTGCAGGATCTCCCAGCTCTGGTGCTCTCTGCTTCCAGCCCACGGCACATTACACGTCTTTTCCAGCTAAATTACAGCAGCTTCTCCCCCATCCACACAGTCTCTCCCCAATTTTAAGGGCACATTCCCCCTCACAGCACTGACACAGGCACTCCCGAGGATGCAGCCCAAACCCAGCACACACACACACACACACACA
>NW_008670863.1:23187-30489 GCF_000695815.1 Acanthisitta chloris
AAGAGGCAGCCTGTGCCAGCTGGCAGGGGCCTGGCTGGAGCAGCAGGGAGGGGAGCTGGGTGTGAGGAGAGATTTAGGTGCTGCTGGAGCAGTTCTGCCCTCCCAGCTGTGCTGCACATCCATGTGAGAAGATAAGTGTGTCCTTGTCGCTGTTTCCTGCTCCCCAAAGCGACAGGGCAGGAGCAGGTCCTGCACTGCCCCACAGCAGACACAGCCCCAGCTTACTGCAGCCCTGGCAGCATTACTGTGGCTCTCCCAGTGTGGGCTGCAATGCTGGGCAGGGGCAGTGACCCTTCCCAGCCTCCCTGTGCTGCCCAGAGCTGGCCAAGCCACAGTGCAAGCTCCAGGGAGACAAACACCTGAGGGGGCAGGACCCCAAAGCAGCTTTCCTGCCCCCAGTCCCAAACACAGACACCCCCAGCCCTGGCAGGCTGCAGAGACAGACACCTCCTCGTTTCCTTGGTGCTGTGCACAAACCCACACCAGTTACCTGGTGCCAGGCTCAGACACAACACCTGTTCCCAGTCCAGGTGACACCTCTGCAGTGTCCTGCTGCCCAGCTGTCCTGGAGTGGGTCCTGGACACCTGTGGGCACCTCTCTGGCAGCATCCTGCTGCTCTGTGCTCTTCCCTGGGCAAAGCACACCCAGACTGAGTGCACCAGTACATTCCTCCTGCCCTGGTGCCCATGAGGCAGCTGTGACTTGGGGACTGGCCACCCTGGGAGAGGCACATGGGTCTGCAGCTCTGCAGCTCTCCTGCTGCTGTGCCCAGCGAGGAGCCCAGGCCTGCAGTGCTGCCTGCACTGCTGTGCACATCTACAGTGCTTTGTGGCTGAAAAGGTGCTGCTCAGACACAGGTTTGCCTTGGGCAATGAGGCACATCTCAGCAAGATCAGCTCACCTGGGCACAGGGTTCAGCTGACTTGGAAATAACCCACACTGCCACAGAGAAAAGCCATTTCCTACATTTCCTCCCCAAAACGCAGGCAGAGATGTCCTCCAAGCATGGCCCTCACCCATCACCTACAGCAGCAGGCTGACTGGTGTGCTGCTCCTGCTGTCAGAACACAGGGCTGTCCTGGAGCACTGCCAGGGCTCCCTGTTCCCACAGGAAAATATTCCCTGGTGCCCTTCACTCCTTATATTCATGTGACCTTCCCACAAGCATCACAGCAGCCCAAGGCTTCACCCCACAGGGACCTGCACAGGGTCTGGTGGCTCCAGCAGAGCCCAGAGCAGGAAGGCAAGAGTCCAGCCCAGCACACAGGGTTGGCTGGAGAGAAAACCAGTTCCAATTGCAGGCTCAGTCCCCTGCTGCCTCCTCTCCCTCATGAGCACTGGGATAAAACTGCTGCACCCACAAACCCGAGGATTTTATTGCTCAGCATGGGGAGCTCCCTGGGGCATGGCAATCACAGCCCTGCACAGCACTGCTGTTCCCACTGCCTTTGGCCAGAATCCCTGCTCACCCTCTCATGCTGCACTGCTCTCTGCTGCTCCCCTTCAGCCCCCAAAGGGTTTGCTCTGAGGACACCAGAGCGTAGATCTCTCCAGCAGCCCCCACTCTGGTGGATGGAGCAGCATTCCCAGCCCTGCTGGGGTCACTCCGTGAGTGACACTGAGGGACAAACAGCCTGAGCTGTCCACAAGGTTTCACAGTGCTGTTCCCTTCCCATGCTGACACCTCTTCCCCAGCAGCTGCAGCCACGGAGGAAGCAGCCAAAGGGCAGTCACCATTCCTTCCCCCAGCCCTGGGCTGTGGGAAAACCTTCAACACCCTCCCACAGCTCAGCCCCTCGTGTGCATCTCACTGCAGACAACACAGCAGTGTGTGCACCTCCTGCTCTCTGCCCCAGCATCCACCTCCACCCCAGCTGTCAGATGTTTCAGCTTCTTTTCCTTATGGATCTGTTCTCCCTCTATCTACCACTAATAAAAAACCCTAACCCACTTTACCAACCCCAAAACCTTCTGCTGACAACATCTGCCTCGACGGCTTGTGGCAGCAAACTCCAGGAGTTGGCTACCTGCTCTGTAAGAAAGTGACTCCACGTTCTGAGCTGATTTCCTTGGTTGGAGCTGAGTGCCCCTGTGGTGGAGCTGTGAAGATGTGGTGACTGGCAGGTCATCAAAACTCAGCAGGTTTTGTCAGTCTCAAATCCACTCAGCTACAAGGGACCTTTAGAGGACACATGCTGCCACCTCCTGCTCACAGCGGGGCTGATCCTCCCTCACCTCTGCCTCTCCAAACAGCCCTCCAAGCCCCTGTGGCCTCACCTGGCAGGCTGCTGCTCCATCCCTTTACCCTTCTCTAACTCCACTATGTCCTTCTGGAGACACGAAGTCCCGAGCTGCAAGCAGGACTCAAGGCACCAGCACAGCAAAACTCTACAGAGCTGCAAAATAAAGGCAGTTTGTGTAAGCTTTGGCATGTGGTTGGTGCCCATCTGCTTCTCTACTGATTGAGCTCTTTAAAAGCCTTCTATTTGGAGTTTAGAAGCCACCCAAGAAAAGGGTTTTGCTCCTCTTCAAACCTTCTGGTGGGTCACCCACAGCTGAGCCCCTGCAGCTGACCAACCTCCACCTCCTCCAGCCCAGCACTTGCCAAGGGCAGAAGAAATGCCCCAAAAGTCATGGTTTGGAGTGCTCTTTGCTGGCTCTTAACACCAAACCAACCCATGCTAGAGCTTTAAACATAACAAAAACGTCCCAAGGACTGAGAGAAGCACAAGGAAGAGGTTCCTTTCCTGAAACAAGGGCACTGGGAAGGGTCTCACTGCACAGGAAGCATCTAGCAAGGTGGGCTGGCTGCAGGAGCTGCAGGGGTGGCTCGAGGACCAGCACACCCCCAGCCTCCAGCAGCCCTTGGCTGCAAGGCTGACCCTTGTTTTAGGAAACACATGGCTCAACCCATGACTTTTTGGGAGGTACAGGTGTCCTGGCACACCCAAGGCACTGCTGCCCAAGCCCTGCCAGGAGGGATTCCCTCCTGCAAGCAGTGCAACCCCTTCCCAGTCAGCCCATGGAGTTCTGTAGAGGGAGACAGGGATGAACACAGGCAAGGTTTAATGCAGCTTTAACCCTGGTTTGCCCTCAGGAGGCTGAACAGCTTTCCAGATCCCATGGGGAGCACTGGTGGTGGAGGAGCAGGTGCCACCTGCCACCCCTGCACCCCGAGAGCAGGGCAGGCTCTGATTCTGGTAATGCTAAGCTACACTTGTGCAGATACCCACAGCCCTTCAGTCTGGGCACCAGTCAGCAAAACCAGTTACACACCAGGCCCACTGGTACAGCACACAATCTGTAATCTCTCTGGTTGCATCTACAATCACCTGGTTGGGTGCAAAGCTTTCCAGGACAAAGAGCTTTTCTTCTGCCTGGCTGGAAGGAGCCAACCCTTGTCACTGAGGAGTGCTGCAAAGTACTGTGCTTCTGGAAAAACAACCCACCAGACTTCAGCAGAAACTGGGAGAGGCCAAACCACCACCATTTCATGGTACCTTCCCCACAGCAGGGTGGAGAAGGGGAAATTCCTTGATTAAGGTTCACAGATGCAAAGAATAAATCACTAGTATTCGGTTCAAAATGAAACTGCATCACTCCACATGAAAAAACATCCCAAGAGGCTCAGGCTGCTCCTCCATCCACCCCAAACCAGCTGGAGGTCACTACACAACACCTTCACAGGCTTTGTTTTTACCTTCAAACAGCCCTTTGCAACTACTCAGAGCTTTGGGACTGAATTCACTTGCAAAGTAAACAAGGTAGAAAGTTTAACAACTAACCCACATTCAGGACTGTTAAAAAAATAATGGCTAATTAGGCTTCATGAAAACACAATGAAGCCTTCAATCCAAGTATGAGCCACTGCAGCTCAGCAGTACAAGAGGAAAGTCCTGCTTTGCCCGTACCAAGGCACATCAGCCAGGAAATAAGGCTTTGCCTGTCCAGGACAGGCTCCATCAGCACCACAGGATGTGACATCCACCATCCCACTTCAAACAACATACTGAGAACCTCCCTGAGCTCTCAGCCCAACTTCAGCCACGTCAGAGGAGCACAGGACACCCTTGTGATGAGCTGTGGTGTCCACAGCAGCCAGACTTGAGGCAGAATCATAGAATCAAAGCGTTTTAGGGGTTGGAAAGAAGCTTAGAGCTCACCAGCCCCAACCCCTGCCCTAGGCAGGGACACCTCCCACCAGAGCAGGTTGCTCAAGGCTCATCCAACCTGGCTGTGAACACTGCCAGGGTTGGGGCAGCCACAGCCTCCCTGGGCAACCTGGGCCAGGGTCTCACCACACTCACAGCAAAAACTTCTGCCTAGTATCTAGTCTAACTTTCCCCTCCTTCAATTTGAACCCATTGCCCCTTGTCCTGTCACTGCAGCTCCTAACACAGATCCCTCTGCAGCTTCCCTGGAGCCCCTTCAGCCTGGAACTCCTCCAGCTACACAGCCTCACCCCAGTCTGTCACTGTTTGTCACCAGCAACTTGTGCATGTCGTGGCTGAAGGCAAGGAGAACGGGGAGGGAAGAGAAGAAATCCGAGTGCCCCAGTGCCCCAGGTCAGAGCGAGGCTGTGCTCCCTGTCCAGGTGAGGTGTCGGGCGAGCGATCCCGCACGGACACACAGGGAGCAGAGGGGAAAGGAGAGGACGTGATGGAGGAATGAGGTGGCTCTTCTCCTGGCAGGCTCCTCCAGCGCCCGACAGCCACGGGGACGGGGCCTGGGGCTCTGGCAGGGTGGCGTTACAGAAAGAAGAAGCTAGAGAAAAAGAGAAGAACAGAAGAGAAACAGAGGTTCAGAATTGAAATGGAAAAGGGACAGAGTGGGGGGAATAAAGGAGGGACAACATTGGGAAGGAAGGAAGCCGTGAAGGAAGGAGTGTGCTGGGGAAGGTGCCACACACCAACTGCATTGGAGCTGCCTGAGCTCCCCACGGCACCAACTGCTGTGGGGAACGAGCTCAGAGCACCATGAAAAGCAACAGAAACACCAGGGGAACCGTGGTGTGGGGAACGAGCTCAGAGCACCACGAAAAGCAACAGAAACACCAGGGGAACCTCCAAGGCACTGAGAAACCTGCTGGGGAGCCAGAGGTTGACAGGTGACACTCCTGTCACCCTGTTACAGAACAGCAAATGCCACCAAGGCCACAAATGTCACAAAGACCAAAGTGTTTGGGTAAAAATATATTTCCTCTCCCCACCTCAAGTGTTGGCACTATTTGTGTCTGCAGCCTGGAGCATGTGCAAGAAGAAATAACTGAGCTTGTGCTAGAAGGTTGTTGTTCCATCTGTAATTCAAAAACTGGAATATTCCAACATCAAGTAAAGTGACAATATCTAAGAGGTGCATACATATATCATTGGCATTAACACTGTAGGTAGGTTACACAGTCATTGAGTTACAAACATGGGTTATTTTCCAATAGCAAGGAAATAAAGTCCTACATCTATGGTTTAAGGCAATCAGGATATTAAAAATGTATACAAATACAAGATTTCTACTGCTGTTCACAGCTTTATTTTCTGTTCATTAAAAAAACCCCTTCATATTTGTACAGTTCCATGCTGTGGATATCACACACTGCAAATGCAACCTGGAGAAGGGACACACAGCCCTTCTTCCAACACCTCCGAAGGGCAGTGGAGTCAAATGGACAGAGCTGATGTGATCACACACAGAAAGACATTTCCATCCACACTCGGACGGGTTAGAAGCACAACAAGAGCTACCTGGAGAGACACTGGTCCTGGTAAATACAGACAAGCTTCCAGGGAGGCACCAAACTCCCTGATGGGATTTCAAGCCACCAAAAAGCACACGGAGAGGGGACACCAGTGGCAGCTCTGGCTGCAGGAGCCTGGGCTGGGTGCACCACGTGCCACAGGAGGTGCAAGGCCATGCATTTAGTGACCACGAGGGCACCTCCCTACTCACTGCCCTCCTGGGAAGGATCTGAGCAAGCCCAGAGAGGTTCTGGGGGAGCAAACCCTTACTCATCTGCTCCTTTCCAGCTCCCTGCCAGACCCAAGTGTGCCCAACTCTAAACAGCCTCTCTCAGCAACCTGATTTCCTTTGCTTCTCCATTCTGGGGGCTGTTTCATGCCCTGGCAACACCACCATCCCAGAAAATGCACGTTTCAGTGTGCTTCCCTGCTCCTTTGTGTCAGCCCAAGGTTTGAAATGCACCTTGGCAGGGCCATGCAGCATTCTCAGCTCGTTGCAGTGGCTGTCTGAGGCCTGTTGGATGCTGCAGGGCTGCCAAGCAAGGCTCCTGCCTGTGCAGCCATCTGCCCAGCCCCAGCTGCTGCCCAGGGTTGCCTTAGGCACTCAGCAGGAGCTGGATGGAGAGTTCCCTACAGCTTCAACAGCTCAGCAGCAGCAGATTGCAGACAGTTCTGAAGGAGATTGGACCATGCCACTTGTAGGCAAGTGGACTTAAAGAATCCCCCCAGAAAGACACCACTGGTTACATGTCAGGAGCGAGGCAGGAAAGGTGAGGCCCTTCCTGCTGTACTTACATGCAAAGGTGAAAGCACATCCAGCTAGACCTGAGTATATCACCCACTCCATGCACATCAGGGGCTACTGTGAAAAAAGGCATAAGGAAAGAGAAGCAAGAAGTGCAGCAGTAACAAGCTAAACATGGCCCAGGGGGTTCAGGTGAAGGAAAAAAAGTCATTAACATCTCCTTTGGCAAAAAAACCCAACCCCAAACAGTACCTTTGACATCTGCAAGTCTGTGGTTTATTCCCAGTTTCTCCCAAACAGCTGCTTTTTGCTGAAGAAAGAAACTCAACCAACAAGACATTAATGCACTTGGCCACAGCTTTCTGTCAAGGAGGAAAAGCTCAACTCAGCTGATTTCCCCTGCTAAACATCCCTTGAAGGGCTGTTAAACGAAGCAGGACAAATAAATGTTAAAATTAAGTTTTCTACTTGGCACAAGACACTGGTAATTAAAAGGAGGACATGCACAGAGACAGCTGAAGCAAAGCATATTGCCACGAGCATTCCGTGATGGGCATGTGATGTGACTGCAAAAAACTCATGCAAAAACAACCCAAACTTCTGCCTTGGGAACTCAAGACTCTAAAGCTGAGTTTGCCAGAAGCCACAAGAACCAGGATTTCATTTTTCCAAACAACCCTGCAGCAAACCTATTGAACCTGAAAAAAAAAGTGCATAGTTGGCAAGACCAGGAGGCCAAAAAAGGAAATCCCAACACAAAAAAAATGACGAAATAAAAGGATAAAAGGCTCAACTACTTTATTTCCAGCTTATTTATCCATTCC
>NW_008670863.1:30514-43417 GCF_000695815.1 Acanthisitta chloris
GGTGTTAACCTCTTCCCAAAGCCATGTTTAAGCAGTGAGGGTTAGAAGCAAGACAACCCATGAGCGAACCCCCGAGCTCACTTTCCAATCCAACACGTCGGGGAAAAGTGATATTTCTGCCCTTTTTTTGCCCAGAAACAAGCAAAGAGCTGCAGTGCGTGAGACTCAGGTGGCAAAGAGCTCTGTGTAGGAGTGCTTTAAAGGATAACCTCTTCCCAAAGCCATGTTTAAGCAGTGAGGGTTAGAAGCAAGACAACCCATGAGCGAACCCCCGAGCTCACTTTCCAATCCAACACGTCGGGGAAAAGTGATATTTCTGCCCTTTTTTTGCCCAGAAACAAGCAAAGAGCTGCAGTGCGTGAGACTCAGGTGGCAAAGAGCTCTGTGTAGGAGTGCTTTAAAGGAAGAAACAGGAGACTACCTAGCTAGGAGCAGAGGAAGTGCTGGCTGTGCATCAGCAGGAGAGAAAGAAATCCAGGAGTCATAGGGTGAGCATGGCTCTCCACTTCTTGGGAAGGAAGGGAAAGACTCTGTCCAAAAAGCAATGGCATAGAAAACACACATTAAACAGACCCACTTCCACCCCTTGCTGGCCACAGAGCCTTATCCTACATCCCTTGGCATGGGCAAGGGACACTGGAACAGGAGGGGCTGATGGGGAGCACAGGGAACGTGTGTCCAGGCAGCTCCTCTCCCTTGACTTGGAATTCTGGATCCCACAGCTCTGCAAGTTTGTATTTAAGTGTGCGCAGGAAAGCTCCTGGAGGCTCTAAGAGGCTGCTGAAGGCTGTATCTCCCCCCTGCCCAGGGATGTGATTCCACAGGGGCTGCTGAGCCTTGCTGAGACCATTGCCTGCTGGAACCAGGGAGGATTTTAAGGGAGGAGTCAAAGGTTTCAGGCCAGGACTGCGGGGCCAGCAGGAGAGGGAATGGTCCTTCCCCCAGGCACACAGCACTGGAAGGAGGCTGTAAGACCAGGCCAGCAAACCCGAGCCATGTGGCATGGGCAAGTCAGGCAACACAACCAGGAAGGGACAGAAATTATCATGCAAATGTCACAGCATGCAAGGTCAGTTACACGTGGGTTATCTACACACAGTTTCCCCTCCCTCTCCCAGGGGCAGCACAGGGTGCTCCAACACACCAGGAGCAACTAGCTCAGCTCCAGGGCTAGCCACAGCAGGGCCTGGCTGGGACAAATTCCCTGGGGCTGGACCCCACTGAGGACACCTGAGCCAGTCAGCAGTGCTGCCCTGAGCTGCTGA
Organism: Acanthisitta chloris; assembly: GCF_000695815.1. Lineage (NCBI taxonomy): Eukaryota > Metazoa > Chordata > Aves > Passeriformes > Acanthisittidae > Acanthisitta > Acanthisitta chloris. Next base: position 31,780 of record NW_008670863.1, read on the forward strand.
CATCCAGCCCTGCCTCTCGGGCCAGAAATCATTTACTGCTGATGGCTTTGGTGAGATTAATCCGTGGGCTCATCACCTTGTCCCTCCACCCACCCCTGAGCTTCCAGTTGCACACAGTCCTGTACCCAATCCCTCTTCCTTCTTGTTCCCACTGTGTTATTAGATGAGTTAATAGTTATTCGTGTTAAAAAAATGCGAAAAAAATAAAGCAAAAGAAAACAGATGGCAGAGACACATTACTGCAAAAGCAGGTGAATGCAGGAACATCCTTGGCTCGACAGGCTTTATGTGAAGCTTGCACTGCAAGTTAAAAAAAAGAACAAAAAACAAAAAAGTTAGCACTAATCGAACTCAAAATGGGGAAAAAAAATCACTACTGAAAGCCAGGAGAGCCAAGACCAGCAACCCCTGTGGTGGGTGGGCATGCAGATGGATTATGGAAGTACAGAGAGACTCAATCTCAAGGCTCTACTCCAGCAAAAGGAAAAACCAAGGGGCAGAAGCACTGGCCAACCAACCACTGCAGCTGGTCCAGGCTACAGCCTTCAGCACAGAGGTTGGTGGATTTAAGGGTCATGTCTGCAGGAAGGGCAGGTGTCCAGCTTGGAACTACCTTCTGCAGGTAACTCAGGTGTCTCACACCTGGGCACCAGGATCTCTCCAAGCTCTTCCACTTCCAGAGGCAAGTGGTGTTGATCTTCAGGCATCAACACCTTCAGGCATCCACACACCCCTGTGGTTACAGGCGTTGTGCCAGGCCCTGACACGTGTTACAGCTCTGGGACCAAGCATGGCCCATCATGGGCAGACCAGCCAGGCTGGACTGCAAACTTATGGAGAAAGGAAGAAGAGGTTTTCATGTGGATTTCAGAAGCAGCTTGAAATAAACCAAACCAGAGCCCAGAGAGATGGTCCCAGCTCCTGGGGGCTGAGGATGAGCAGTAACACAAGGGCATATTCTGAGGTTTGATCTGGCCTTCTACCAAACAGCAGCAAGCACCAGAAGGGTATTTCCTGCTCTGATTTAGTCCATTGCCAGGAACTGTCTCCAGGCTGAAGTACAGTCCCATCCCAAACTGACAGCAGGGACTCTGTGAGTATGCTCAGCCCCAGCAGAGTATGTGAGTATTTGTGTGTTCTTCAGGCATCCCCTCAAGTGTGTGAGGCACCCAAAGCAGCACACTGCTGCCATCAGGTCAGAGCCACAGCAACCTTGGAGGACAAAAAAGGATAAGCTATGGGAATCTGAGAAATTGATTACAAAAAAAAAAAAAAGGGATAAGAAGGCAAGTTGTTCCTGGAGGAAGAGCCTGGAAATCAAGAAGGCTATCATGGAGTGAGGCCAGCAGCAGATTTCAGCCTGAGCCTTCCCCCTGGCGAGCACAGCACAGTGGAAAGTCTCTGCTGTCCAAGCTGGAGAAATGTGACCCCACCTTGAGGAAAGAAAGCATTCCTGGGAATTGCTTTCTGGGGAGGCTGCAAGGATGGGGCATGGCAAGGATTCCCTCTGGCAACTGCAGAGGCCATGTCAGCACAGAGAGAGGTTGGAAGCCTTAACTACACAAACTGCAGCTTCTCATTGGAGTGCAAGGAGAAACTTAAAGCCTTCAGAAAACCAAGGTGTGCTACAAGGCAGAAGCATCAGCACTTCCCTTCTAAGCCTCTGTTAGTGACTGTGGCACTAAGGAAGGACTGAAGCAGGCCCAGCACCTGGTGTGAGTGACACTGAAGCACAGGCATGTCCCTCGTGGTTGGGTTTCTGTGGAGGCACCAGCAAAGCACACACTGATTGTCATGGTCTCTGAGAACATCCCTGTCTCACCCACAGCACTGTGCATGTGCAGCCAATGTCACAGAAGCAAACAGCAGCTAACACTGACTACCCAGAGGGGCTAAACTCCCCCAGACCACCCTAGACTGCACTGGTCTCACACCTAAGAGATGAAAACCCTGACTGCAGAGCTCTGAAAAATAACCTACCGACTCTGTTTAAGAGATAAGAAAAAGAGTCTTCAAACCTTTCTCTTTTTACAAAACACATCACCACATCTGAATTCTCAGGTGGGAGAAGACAGGTGTTTCAGCCTATCTGCTCACAGCCATCACTGCAGGAGGGTGTTCTGTTCCAGCATGCTGGGACTGCCAACACTTACTGGTTCCACAGCTCAGCACAACACCCGTGGGTCTGTAGGGATTTCTGCCCAAGCAGAGCATGCAGCACACAGCAGTCTGTATCCAGCAGGTGCCCACAGCCAGGTTCTCAGCCAGCACCGAGCAGCACAGCTCCATAGGAGCTACATCAGTTTCCATCAGCTGAGGAACCAGCCCAGGGCCCTCCACACCCTCCCTGGGCACGAGCAGCAAACGTCAGGCCCCGAACCAGCAGCACGGGCAGGGCACGTGCAGCAAGAGCAACTGCCCAAGAGAGAAACATGTACCAGTACATCTGCAGCACAACAGGCTCTCCTGGGCTCACTGCCACACAGCTCAGGCCAGGCTGAAGTCCCCAGGTTAGCAAGAGAGACACAAGTGTCTATGCCAATCCCTACTGGCATTTGGTTCTTCCCCAGCTCGGCGTTAATGGAGTGAGTTACTCTAAGGAACACTCTGGGCTGGGAAAAGCAGTGTGGAACTGTCATTTCTGCGTGTGGGTTAAACCAAGTGTTCCCCAGTGAGATTTGCTGCATCCCCATCTCGACAGCTTTGCCGGTGGCAGGGAGCAACCAGCACTGCTAGCACGGATGACACACGAAGGACTTGCACGAGCACCCTCTTACTAGGAAGGGAAAAAGCCAGTGGAGGGTACAGGATTATACTCCTAGGATGTGAATATAAAACAGTAAAAAACAGTGCCATCACCTCTACTAAAAGGTAAGGGTTTCTTAGCTTATTATGTCAACTCACTACCACCACAAATGTCATTTACCTGCAATTACGGTACCATAGTAGTTTGTTTCTGTACAAAAATACAAACTCAAAGCTTCTTGTCTTTAAAGCAATCTTCACTTTTGGCACTAGCGTTTCCCATGTCAAAACAACATGGTGGTTCTGGTTTCTAAGCTACTTCTACTTACAGCTATAACCTTAAGGAATGGGAGCTGGAGACTACTGGTGAAGGAAGGATGGGTAGTGACCCCCTTGATAATTCTGGCTCAGCAGATAAATCTGAGTCCAAAGCATCCCACAGTTGTTCCAGAAGATGCTGGACAGACCACAGGTCAAACCTTCGCCATCCAATTGCTCTCCCATACCAGTCAGACTTCAACATAAAACTGGAAGGTACTTCTTCTAGAGAAAAATTAAGATGATGTCCCTGGCCCACCCTTTAGAAAAAAATACTTTATTTGATCAGGCTGATAAAAGCCCAGTTTCCAGTCTGGTCATGGGGAAAAGCAAATACAGACATGCAGCAAGAAAGGAAAAAAACCAACCTCCCCAAACTGTACCAAACCCTACAAAGGATGTGGGTGACAGCCGCTTACTTTTTCTTGTCCTTGTCTTTCTTGGTTTGTTGAGAACCTGCCTGCTGAGCCTGTGACTGTAATAGCTGAGCTGCTGCCTTCTTCTTCTGGAAGTTGTTCAGCTCTTCCTCAAGTTCCTTCTTTTTGTCTTCCACTTTTTTCTTCTCTTCTTGGTGAGTCCTCTTTAGGTGGTCAAACTTTTCGTGAAGCTGCCGGGACAGACACAGTCAGAATGGGATGGGAAGAGAACAATGTCTCACCCCAATTACTGGTAACGAGGCCTCCCTGCACGAACAGCACATGGTGGGCCTGACTTGGTGGGGAAAGCCCTGGCCAAATTCCCACACAAATGGTGGGAATTTCCAACCCTCATTGCCTGGTGGACTCTCATGCAAAGCAATACAACATGGACACTGAGGGCAATACTCTGTGCCTCTGCAGCAGCACATGCTCCTCTGTGAAGCCTGAGGAGCAGCTCCCTGCCCCAGCAGGACATTTTCTGGGAAAGCCCCAGCCTAGACCCTCACACCTCTGAGTTCCAGTATACTCACATCCTTCTCTGCTTCCTTCAGCTCTGCTTCCTTCTCCTTCACTCGCATGACAAACATCTGCCTCATCTCGTCCTCCTTCTTCTGGAGTTCCCCCAGGAATTCATTCCTCTTTGCTTCATAAGTCTCTTGGAGACTGTTAAGAACACAGAGAAAACAGTCAGAGCTGTGTTTCGAGCACGGTCATGAGCTTCAGCCTTTGGTGATGTTACCACTTAGAGTGTCCTGTCACGAAACATCATCAGAGGTCCCTGACTCCAGCAGAGGCAGGACCAGCTCCCCAAAACCCATCCCGGATTGCTAGGTGGCAGCAGTGGGAGAGAAACGGGCAGGGAAAAGCTGAGCACGCTGTGCAGGATCCTGTAGAGCACTAGGGCAGGATGACTGTCCTCCAAAACAAGCAGCCACTGTGTAAGCACCTCCAGCAATCCCCAGTGCTCACAGGGTGTGTGATCCCTCCCTGCTCCCACTGCCTCCCGAGTCCCTCAAGTGCAGGGTTTGTGGAGCAGGCACGGTGTGAAATGTGGCTTTGTGCAGTTCACTATGCACAAGAGGAACAGAGCAAAGCTAATTCCCACTGCTCACTCCTAACTGAGTCAGATCAGGCCTTGATTTAGGCAGTACCACCTTGGGAGACCTCTCTTTCCCAAAGAGCAGCAGCCTTCCTCCTCCGAATGACCACGTTCCTGGCTTCCTTCATTCCCCCTCTACTCCTTGACATTGCTTTATTTCCTCAGCACTGAGCTATGCAGCAAAGATTTGGGACACCAAGTATGTTGTCCGCTCACCTCTGAGATTTTCAGAGCCTCTCAGGAACCCTGGACACCAAATTCCTCTGTATTTCATTCCTTAAATGGATTTGGATAGCTCAGCCATACTGATAGTGTGGGAATGATAACTATTTCCCCCAAGATGCTTTTCTGAAAAGGCATTTTTTCAATGAAAGCTCCACTAATATCACACAGATACATTGCATCCATGTGCCTAAGGAACACACTAACCACTGGGCCAGTGGAACATCTTAATCCCAATAAAGTAAAACTTTTGCCTTTCCAGGGGTGTTTAGTAGCTCTTTTCTTCCTTGATTTTCTTGTTTGGGTTTTTTTTTTTGGGGGGGGGGTAGGATATTGAGCTGGGCAACAAAGCTGGACAGATTATTCCAAGTCTTGGGTTTAACTCTGCTAATTGATGGGCACTTCAGCTGTCCCCTAAAATACTCCCCAGACAAGATGCCCAGAGCTGTTCTGGCTGCCCTGGAGGATTCACACCATTCCAGATGACCACACCAGCTTCCCACACATGGAATGTGTATGCTAAAAGTGACAAAAATCCTTTCATGGGAGAACAGGGCAAGAGGCACCTTTGGATTCTTAACTAAATCCACAACCAGACCTCTCACAGCAGATAGAGATCAGGAGACTCGAGTCAAAACATCCCTAAAATTCAGTCTTGGGTTTGATCCTCTGACTGTGGATACTGAAACTTCAGTTCATAAACTCAGGGAAAAGGCTGGCAGGGCTTCCTGTTACATTTTCCCAGGTTCAATGCTAATCCCAGTTAACCACTACCCTAAAGCCAGCAAGCTTAATTCTCTGCTGCAGTGCCTCTGACTTCCAGAGGAGCCAAGTTCTCCCAGAAACTGGCCTGGCAACTCCAGGCTGCATGTGAAAAAAAACCAATTACAGCCCTCAGGAATAACAGTCCAAACCAAGTGGGATCCCTGCAGCTTCTCACAGACAAAGATGACAGGGGAATTAGCTTTTTAAGTACCCAAACATATGAACCTAGATGACAAGAGTAACTTGATCCCCCAACACATCCACACACTCCAGGATGCCCTGGCAAATAACATTGTTTTAAAAAGAGGACTGTGAAAAGGTCAACCAGAGGAACTAATGTTGTGCTGGGGTCTTGTGCCCTGCTCCCCCTGAGAGGTACCAAAGGCTCCTGCTCCTGGCTGAGGAGCAGCAGCCCCTGTGGCTCCCAGGGCCTGGATGCAGGCAGAGTCATCCTTTTGATCCCTGAGCTCAGGGAGAACTGTCTTCCTTACTGCAGATATACATCAGCCTCTGCCAAACAGCTTGGGAGCATGGGTTTTGTTTATTTGTTGGAGGGGAAAGGCACCCAGAGTGAAGTGTTCTGAACTAGCACGTACCAGATGGAGAGATTCTGTGCATTTTCATTTCCTTTCTACTTATAGCTTGGTCAAAAGAGGCCTCGTGTACAGGAAGCAATGGAAATACCTCAGATTCCTCAAAAGGAAGGGCTGAGCCCATCTTAAGCCATTGCTCTCCAGAAAGGAAATCCAATAAAGCTTCACACTTGGGCTTAGTAACATAACTGGGCTTGACTGATTCCAGCAGAGTTTGTGCTGCAGAAGAAATGCAGCTGGATCTACTCAACCAGTCACAAATAAACCCCCAAACCAATGCCAGTCCCTGACACACAGGTGTGTTCTGGGGGTAAACCCCCACTGAGGCCCTTGGATTCCGAGCACCTTCCCCTGGGGCACAGAGGGAGCAGTGTGGGATGCTGCTGAGGCAGTGGGTGCAATTACTGGGGGAGAGCTGGGGAGGAATGGGAAACAGGAAATGAGGGGAGAAAACAAACATTCCCTCCCCAACTCCCACACAGCTGCTGTCCCTGGCTGATCACTTGGGCTTCAGACCAATCAAGCAGTCGGACAGAAGAAACTGTGTGTGCAGTAAGCAGCCAAACCTCAAGCATGAGACCATGGCACCTTCTCCACAGCTCACCTTGGGCCAGCTGTGAAAAGCTCTAGGAGGGTCAGAAGAACATTTATCCCAGGATTTCCCCTTTGGTAACCTGTTCCACCTCAATGCACAAGTTTTCCCTCCTCTGGGCACGAAGCACGAGCTGCAAGTCAGCTGCAAAGCACAGCAGTTGTACAAGGAAGTTACCCTTCCCTACCTGAAAGGTTTGCTGTCTGGATCTGTGTCCTTGAACCCCATCTCCTCCAGCTTGCAGCGCCGGTACAGCTCGTAGTGTCGGGTGTGTGTCTGCTCCCTCAAATCCTCCATGTTCACCCGGATCAGCATCTCCCGCAGCTTCACAAAGTCACAGTGGTTCTCATTCTCAACTGCAAAGACAACAGACCAGCCACAGATTATAGAGGCATTGAATTTCAGGGGTTGGAATGGACCTTAGAGCTCACCCAGCCCCAACCCCTGCCCTGGGCAGGGACACCTCCCAGCAGAGCAGGTTGCTCAAGGCTCATCCAACCTGGCTGTGAACACTGCCAGGGTTGGGGCAGCCACAGCCTCCCTGGGCAACCTGGGACAGTGTCTCACCACACTCACAGGGAAAACTTCTGCCTAATATCTACATTTCCCCTCCTTCAGTTTGAACCCATTGCCCCTTGTCCTGCCACTGCAGTTCCTGACACAGAGTCTCTCTGGCTCCCCTGTAGCCCCTTCAGATACTAGAAGGTGCCATCAGGTCTCCACACAACCTTCTTTCCTCCAGGCTGAGCAGCTCCAACTCCCTCAGCCTGTCCTCATAGGGGAGATGCTCCAGTCCCCTGATTAATTTCCTGGCCTCCTCTGGCCTTGCTTCAACAGTCCCATGTCCTTCTCAGGCTGAGGCCCCAGAGCTGTGTGCAGGATTCCAGGCAGGTCTCACAGAGCAGAGCAGAGGGGCAGAATCACCTCCCCTGACCTGCTGCCCACACTGCTGTGGATGCAGCCCAGGCCTGGGCTGAGCTCACACTGAGCTCATGGGGAGTTTCTCATCTACTATCACCCCCAAGTCTTTCTCCTCAGTGCTGCTCTCAATCCCTTCCCCACTCAACCTGTAGCTGTGCCTGGGAGTGCCATGGCCCAGATGTAGGACCACTCAATCCCACTCTAAATCCCAGCACTGACAGGCAAAGTGTGAACTCAATCTCTCAAACTCTCTGGTCCTAGTTTCCTGGGAATAGCAAGAACCCAGCAGGCTATGTGTTGAGTCCAAGACTTCCCAAACCTATCAGCTTCTTTCCCAACAGTTTTTCCCAGTATTATCCTCTGGTGTATACAGCTGAAGACAGTAAGTCTGAAGCTGCTTCAGGGTCAGATTGTATTATTGAGAAGAAGTTGGAGAGTTTTACAGCATTGGCCTGTGAATGTTCCCCTGCAGCTTCCTGGGCCATTCTCCAACAGGATACACAGCTGAGGCCACAGCTGAACACAGACTGTTGCCATCTCAATCCTGTAGTTCCCAGCACGGGTTGGAAAGCAAGGACCAGCCCTGTCTTGGGCAGCTTCAGCCCTGCCTGGGTGGCAAACAGTGCCCTAGCCAAACTCTGCTCTCCTACAGAAAGGAGCCTGTGGCTAACTTCAGGGGGTGCTGCACACTTAAGCAGCATGTCCCCACTTCAGGACAGCAGGACAAGACAAATCAAGCACTCAAGGTTGAATTAGCTCTGCTCCCACTCCAACCTGAGGGGGCAGAGCATCTGCTGACCTCCCTGGAGAATCCCCCAGGGACACATCAGCATTTAGGCTTGCGTGCAAGGTCCCCCCCCAACCCCTCAGCTGCCCAAGCCTTCCCCATTGCTCACAAATTTTTGCTGGCAGAAAAGCATAAGGAACAGAAAATGCCAAGTTATACTTTCCAGCTGCTCCTTTATCCCCTCATAGAGTTGTTTACCAACTCCTAGTGACATTACCCTGCTGGCTCCCAAAGCCAGCTGGACATCACCACCCCATCACCAAACCTCCTCTGTGTCCAGGTCTAGGTTGTGCTTCCTCATGCCAGATTTGGATAAGGAGTATGCAGAGATCAATGCATCTTCCACCACAACGGGGCAAGGTGTGATGTGTGCCCTCAGCAACATACCCTGCACGACCCCCCAGGGGTACTGCCTGGCTTTGGCCATCTTATTGCCAATCTTCACTTCTTCAGTGCTGCCAACCACAGCAAAAGGAAGGTGGACCTAAGAAAGGAAAGGGACAATGAGGTTGGGGATTTCCTTTGCTGCATTGCCAGGGATTGTTCCTCAAGAAAGCTGTTTACTGTGGCAGCTCTGCTAGATTTAAGTTGCTTAAATGCCTTTGAAATTCATCTGGTGTCTTAGGAAGAGCAACAGGACAATCTGGATGAGAAACCTGACCAGATTTAAAGCCCAAAATTCTCAAGTCCTAAAAATACAAGAGATGCACATATTTTCCACATAATTACAAAGCATGACTATCTTAAGCACAGAACAAGTCTCACAAACTGGAAGTGAATTCGAACACTGAGGAAAAAGAACTGTGAAACAATGAAAAAGCAAATAAAGTACATCCTCCCAAGGAAGGGAGGCTAGAAGTTCAGGGGGTTCTGCTGCTACAAAGAACTGCTCATGCTTCCTCTTAAGAAGGGCAAAGCTGTGAGCAAGGGGAAGAGCAGATTCAACCCAGCCCTGGGCTGACACATCTGAGTCATGGAGCTTTGCTCCGTCCCGGTCTTTCCATGGGTGTGGTGGTGACAATCTGGGATCTACTCCCAGAAGTGTGGCTGCTGCTAGGAAGGAGCTTGCCTCAGCCACCAGCCCAGCCCTGTGGAGCTCTCCCAGCCTTAACAACATCCAAGGGGCTGGGTGCAAGCTCTGGGTGCTGTGCCAGCCAAGCCAAGGTCACAGCCCAGCTGGGAGGGGAAGATGTCAGGCAGAGGAGATGGCCACATCCTTTCTCTGTGCCAGCTTCTCCCTGCTCAGAACACAACACAGACAGGGAAGAGAGGCAATTCTGAGGTTTGGAGAGGGCCTGACATCCAGCTGGGTAGGATAATTGCCCATCTACAAGCAGCTGTGCAGGGTAACTCACAAAAGCCTTCAAGCTACAAGGAAATGGCTTAACCTTGGTGCCTCCAGCCCCTGTAAAAATGCAGTTAACAACCTTGTCCTTGCACTTGGCTCTTGAGTGCACTTGCTCTGGGGTTGGCACATCCTGTTGAGAGTCATGTGCCCTGATAAAACCACCCAAGGGCCCAGTCAACACTGCACGTCACTGCCAGCAGCCCTGGGCTCAGGGTCTTCCCTTTGCGCTCCAAGTCAGGCCCGTGGGAAACACTTGTTTTCCTCGGTCCACCCCACTAAAATGTTTGGTCTACCCTAGCCCTGTGTGCCCTCAAGTCCCAGCCCTGTTGTAGAGGAAGGGGAAGGAGGTGCAAGCCAGAGCTGCTGATGGCTACCAGCCCTGTGGAGAGCTGGGACATCACCACCGGTGCCCCAGCCTGGCCGGAAAGAGAAACAAAGGCAGCAGTGAATCACCCCCTAACTAAGCAACAAGTGGTCATTTGGGACAGGAAACCCAAACCTCAGCCCTCTGCCCTGGCTGCGTGGGGGCTCTGCCTCCCATCCTCTTCCTTTCCAGAGACGGGAATACTGCGAGAGGGGAAGGATATGAAAAAATGCTCAGAGGAGAATGGTTTGTCAGCCAATGAAGAGCATCAGGCCACGCAGCCCACGTGTGATGGGTATCTCCAGCCCCCAAACCTTCTGGCCAGCCTGGTATCTATACTTAGCTTGCAGTCTGAAAGCCAAATAAAACAGGGTACAAATGCCCACACAAACCAAGGCATGAAACCCCTCAACATACACTCATGGTGGCATTGATCTCGGCCACTGTCTCCTCATCCGTGGGGAACTGGTAGATCTGGACACCGTTGCTGACCAGCTCACTCATGATTTTACTCTTGAACTTGTGCAGCTCATTCTTTGCAATGGTGTCAGCCTTGGCAATGATGGGGATGATGTTCACCTGCAAGACAGAGACAGCACCTCCACATGTGTCACCAGGAGAGAGCATCACATGCAGGGACAGCACAAGTGCCACCAGCCAGCACCACCCCAGGGAGGACCTTCTCTAGGGCTGCTGCTGCCAGCACCAGTGCCTCAGACAGAATTTCCAGGCATCAGTGATGATGGCTTTAAACAGCAGTCAAATGCAATTTGGCAACACGCTATTTCCCGTCCTGGCGTATTCCCCTCCTCATCCAAAGTGGCTGGGCAGGAAATGCTGTCAGAGATGATTACATACTGTCCCCAAAAAAAGAAGAAAAAGGAAATGACCATCTAGGCACATCTCTCTCATGCTGCACCAGGCTGGGCTGCTGCAGGAGCCACACTCAGCCAACAGCCTCCCGCGAGTGTGTGCTCAGGGTGGTTACCAGGGACACCCGGGTGGGCAGCAGTGCTGCTGTCACCCCGTGGAGGAGGAACCAGATGGTCCCTAATCCCACCCTGACACACAGGATGGGGCTGGCAGTAACAGGCACATTTCCCCCCCTCTGCCTGCCCTCACATGGCCCCAGACACTGCTGCACTGCAGGTCCAGGTTCACTGCTCCCTGCACAGCTCTCAGATGAAAGATCAGTTACTCTCTTCCCTAGACAGGCTGCTGGCAAGGATAAGGGATCCTGCCTTCTTTCCCTTTCTCATCCCTCCAGAGGGGCAGTTTCTGCTTTTGATCTTTCAGGATTTGCTTTTCCCTGCAACAGCAGACAGAAATCTTAGTGAGGAAAACAGTGATATCGACCTCTGTGAAGGGATTTGAACTACAGTACTTGAAAATCCTCTCCTATTACATCACTGAATTCTGTTTGGAGGGTGGTCTGGAGTTATCAAATGATCCTTTGCCAAAAGAT
>NW_008670863.1:43439-49291 GCF_000695815.1 Acanthisitta chloris
AAATCTCCATAACCCTGTTTTCAGCTGAACAGGGCAGGGACCCTTCTCCATCACTGCATTAAAGCCAATCAATAGGCCACTCCAGGAAATAAAGAACCACTGCCATGATCATTGATCTGCTGCAGAACCAGGATCCAGTGAGCCAAAGGTGCACAGTGGACTGATTTAAATTGCTTAATCATGATGTAAAGAAGCAAAGAGAAAGCTCAGCTTAACTATTTAGGCTTTACATTTCTATCTCGGACATTTGTCCTAGTAGAAGAGAGGTGAAATCTTCCATAATCCATGGTTTAAACCAGTAACTGCAAAAACAGATGCCAAGTAACACAGCTATTCACATTCCTGTTTATCAGATTACAGTTTGAGTACCACTGCATTTGCCACAGGTCAAACCACTGTTTGTGTCTAGCTGGATGTGGTCAGGGGGTGCAGACACAGCACTTGCACTTGTTTTTCACTGCGTAGTTGAATGACTTGAAGTGTTGTAGATGTTCTTCTCTCACACACACCAAATCAAGTTGTGCACAGGAACCTCACCAATCAGCTGGACAAACTAATTCTCCACTAATAAAACCAGACAGTATTTAGCTGAGCAGGTGACAAGATACTAAAGCACTAGTAGGGCCATGTGAGGGTGGTAAGACAGGCAGCAAGTACCTTACTATCGAGCTTCTTCATGGTGACCAAGTCTAGGGACTTGAGGGAGTGTCCAGTGGGTGCAATGAAGTAGAGGCAGGCGTGGATCCGAGTGTCGTGGTAGTTGAACAGGGATCGCTTGATCTTCAGCTCTTCCTGCAAGTAGGCTTCAAACTGGGCATCGATGTACTCCACTATGGGCTTGTAGCTGCAGGGAGAAAGCAAGGCACAGAGAACACCAGGGAATTGCTGTGGGGACAGCACAGGGCACTGATGGACACTTAGGAAGCTGCATGAGTGCTCTGTGTGCTACAGGACAAGCTGCTCACAGGACTCTGCCCACAGTCCCTCCTGGAGTGTTTCCACCTGGTGCAGAGAGGAAGCTTCACAGATGTGACAATAAGACCAGTCAGTCAAGACTCTGGATTTGAGGTGCATGGAAACCAGACAAGGCTACTACCCTGCAAAGCAATGTATTGAGTGGTGTGTCCAATGAAAGTCTGAGCTGCTGCTCTGCCAATCCCACTGAAAATCATCCAAAAAAGCAAATTTAAACATGAAACCATCACTTGCCCTAGCTTGTCCAAAAGCTTAGCACCTTAAAAGAGAGAAGGGAGACTCACAAGAGGATAACAGGCACTTTTCAGGAACTGAAGCCTGTGAGCAAAGCTCAGAAGACAACAAAGAGACCAATTCAAAGCCAGGCTGGATGAGGCCTTGAGCCACCTGGTCTAGAGGGGAGGTGGGCCTGCCCACGGCAGGAGGGGTTGGGACCAGATGATCTGTAAGGTCCATTCCAACCCCTGATAATATATGATTCTATGCTGCAAACAAAGCAGTAAGTCCCTGCATTGGGGGAAACATCAGAGAAAGCATCATAAAAAAAAATGTGGAGGGAAAAAGTACTGGGAATACTCAAACCAGGAGCACAGAGCAAATCCCACCCCCCACAGCCACATGTGTGGGGACACAGCAGGAGAACAAAAGCTCTCTCTGAGCCCTGCTGCCCTGGGATTGCCCTTCTCTCCAGCTGCCTGGCAGGGAAGCTGGAAGAGCTCCACCACCAGCACTGCTGGCTGCTCTTGTCTGCCCAAGGAGGCAAATGCAACGTGACCCAGCACTAACAGGCTGCAGAGCATCTCTGCTCCCAGCACCTGCTCCTCCTCTGAGCAGCTTTTGTCCTCGCCCAGGAGCACACAGCAGTGTCTGGCACCAGAGCTCTCCCTCCCTCCAGCATGTGCCCCTCACCAGTTTGGCTCCACAGGGCTAGTTAGGAGCAGCACCAGGACCAGGACAGACCCCCTGGAACAGCAGGGGAGCTGCTGTCCACACTCAGGCCCTTCTGTCCCCTGAGCACAGCAGCACAAGGACTCCTCCTCCTGCCAGAACTCAGCTCACCTGTCATCTTTGTTAATCTGGTCCCCAAACCCCACGGTGTCGACGATGGTCAGCTTCAGGCGCACGTTGCTCTCCTGCAGCTCGTAACTCCTGGCTTTCAACCTCACCCCAGGCTCGTTGTGTGTGGCTGGCTCACTCTCGAACTTGGTGTTGAACAGAGTGTCCATCAGGGTTGACTTGCCAATCCCAGTTTCACCTGAGCAGACAGAGGAGTTAGCATGGTCCAACTGCTTTGCCTCACCTTTCTCTCAGGCACATGTGCCAAGTTAGGGAGTTATTCCACTTGGGTAGCAGTGGAATTAAGGCTAAGCAAGATAATCCCTGCAGGAACAGATGCCTTTGGAGACAGTTCCCATCTTGGCCAGTCCCCCAGGGACTTTCTTTAGGGAAACAAGTTGTAAATTCTCTCAAGTCCATGTCTGATTCCTGAGGAGATACCAGATTTTATTGTGTTTTGGCCTCTTTAAGCCAGTTTTGTTTCTGTTTCAAGGTCACCCAAACCCATAGTGGAAACTTAGACAATGAGCACTCGAGACAGAGAAATACCTAAGTTTTTGAAACAGAAATAAACCAGCACACTGCTTAAACAGTGACTTTTTCAACTCTTACAGGTTCACTAATCCCCAGTGCAATTAGTAACATGGATGAAAGCATTAGCCCAAATCCCATTTTTAAGTCACAAGTGTTTGTTTAGCAATTACACTCTCCAGCAGCTCTTGCTACCCATGCTGTGAGTAGGGGTGGGCTGAGGTGATGTCCTGAAGTTACTCCAACCAAAGAGGCACTGGGATTTGGGACTGGGTGTGCAGCTCCAGCATTTGCAGGTCAGGCTTCTCAGGGGTCCTATCCCCACATTCTAAACCCCCCAAATCATCTTGTGAAGTAAATAATAGAAGAGCAATGCAAACTATCAGGTGGGAGAGAAGCAGTGGCATCTGGGATTGTCCCCCAGCATCTCTGGACTGCATACAGCCATCCTGGCATCAGAATCTCTCTCAAGTACACAGACTGCCTCTCAGAAGGCCTCAGAACCCCCTGTTGTGTCCAACAAACCAACCCCACCACTCAGCAGCTGCACATTGCCCTGTGCTACTCAACACCACATTTTGCTGCCTACGGCTATGATTTTCACGCAGGGCTCAGGGCAGTGAGGGATTACTGACAGCCCAGTAAAACACCTGAGATGTACCTGTCGCAGCATTCCCACCCTGGGAAGCTGCAGGACATCAAGGCAGCTTTCAAAAAGGGATGAACAAATGAAAGAGGGGGAAGGGAGGAAGCACACATGGCACTAGAGCTCAGAATCTAGGCCCACACAGAGGGCAGCTCACATGAAAAATGAGTCCTAAACTGATGGCACAGATTGTTCACCCCTGAGGCTCTGGATTTGAGGGAGCTCCCAATGTGAACTGCTGTGTGCTATGCTAGATGTGCTTTGCAGCACATCCCAGTAAAAAGCCTCACATTACAACACCAAAATTAATCACATCCTTTCCCAAATCACAACATCAAACCACCGTTTTTTTCAAGGGTGACATCCCTGTTCCTTGGACACCTGCAGCAGCTGGTGTGAAATGTGACTATGGGGTGAAAATTGGTGTTTTGGCACGTTTTACAAAGGAAAAAAAGAGGTGGATCAGATTGCTAATGGAGACATATCAAGTCATGCTAAGAAAGGAATATTTACTGCAAGAGAGAAAGGCAATTAATTTATGCCATTTTGATCAAAGAGTTGCCTGCTAATCAGGCTGCTCCCTGCTGAATTCAAATGGCTTCATGCTGCTCACAGAGTCACGTGAGGGTTGGGAGCTCCAGTGTGCAGGAGTGCAACTATTCTCTTATCTCCTTCAACATGCAAAGCTGCAGAGAGGAGCTGAGTTTGTCTGCCAGCTTTCTTTTCAGCCAGCTCACAGAAATCCTCTATTTGCTGCAGAAAAATCACAGTCAGAGGGCTGGGGGGGGTTCCAGCTAATTAATGTAGCTAATGAGAAGGGACAATACTCCCTCCTCGCAAGCTTAACTGAACAATGAATGGAGAGATGATGTTTGTGGCCTGTTCTGTCAAAGGAAGGACTAAAAACCAGCACTTCTGCCAATTTACAGAACCACATGCTGGGGGCATCTTGAAGGGTCCACCAATAAGCCAGAGCTGGTTTGGCTCACAGCTCCCTGGGGCTGAGCCATGGATTTCCAGCTGGGAAGGAGCCACAGAGCACCAAGACAGCAGTTATCTCCCTGCAGCCAAGAGATGTTGCCTCCCCATATTTCACCCTCTGTACAGTCTGGGAAAGGCAACTCAGGTTATAAAACCAACTTGCAGCACCCAGACTAGATACAGCAGGGAACAGGTGACAGGCTTTGTTCTCCAGAACATCATCTGCAGACTAAAAATGGCATCATTTCCAACCAGAGGAACTAAGAATGTAAGGAGACAGGCAAAGCCTGGGAGGGAAGGAATGCAATTTGCTGAGAAACAGCCTCTGTGCCCAGCCCAGAGAGAGGCAGATTTAAGTGAACATCCTTTTAAAAATACGTTTAGCTCCCAAGTTAGCTCAGTTTCCTTATGGGTAACCTTGGGGGAAAGCAGAACCACAGGATGATCAAAGGGATGGATTTCAACAGCTAGAAGTGTCCACGTCTTGACTCTGGGGACAAATTGGAGAGAAAAGGGCAAGAGGGATGACTAGATTTTACCCTGGGAAGAAAACTGCCCCTTCCCTGCCACTCTGGTCCCCTCTGGCTCAGCTGTCAGCCTTGGGAGAAGGTGTGAGCTTGTGGAGGAGTGCACCCCACAGCAGTGCAGGGACTCACCCACGCAGAGGATGTTGAAGCAGAAGCCTTGTGATGTTGACTTGTTGACCAGCTGGTCAGGGAGGCTGTCAAAGCCCACGTGGCCGGAGAGGGACAGGTTCCTAAGGTCATCGTTCTGCAAGACCAAGGAGAAAGGCAATTAGCAGGGTTGCAACAGCCCTGTCAGAACTGTGTTAGTGACACGGGGGTTTGGGACACCCAGAGGATATTTCTGCCTCAGGTTTGCCTCCCAGATGTACTCTCTAACTTCCATCCAGCTCTCTGCTGTGGAACTCAGGAGTCAAATGTCCCTAGCCCCAAGGCACACAAACACCACCTGACTGTTTCTCCGTGCCTGTCACTAATAAACCATGATTCTGTACCAATTCACAACACCCAAACTTAGTTTGAGGCCTCAGCATCTCGTATCTCTAGGGTTACCCTGAAATTATTTAGGAAGACATCTGAAAATGAGAGTGAAACAGAGCTGTGAGCAGACCAATTCCTGTTTAGTTGGTGAAGCAGCTGAGGCTGCTCCTCCATGCCCACTGTACAGCCACAGAGCAGAAACCAGACAACCTTCCAGCAGAGTGGGAGATTCCCCAGCCCTCCCAGGGAGGGAAGCACACCAAAGAGGGACACAAGTGGTGATGTGGCTCTGGTTTCAACTCCAACACCTATTCCTGACAGACACCTCTGTGGGCAAGCAGAGAGCTGAGCTCACACTCCCCTTGCCTCAGGTGCCAAAGGGAAGGAGCAGCTCTCAGGGTTGCTCTGCCCTACAAGGGAAATGCCAACACTTGCCCTTTTGCCACCACTGTTCAGCATAGCTCATATAGCAATACTGAGCCAGCTAAACCTCTTCCCAGCTTTTCCAGGCTCTGGCCAGAAGGAACAGAGTGAGCATGCTGCCCTGCCATGCCTTGGTGTGCAAATAACCTCATGTGACACGAGGTGGGAAAGCAGGGCACCGTGCCCAGCGGTTGCTGCGTGACCTCCAAAGCCCATGGAGCTGTCTCTGCATGTCT
>NW_008670863.1:49322-67345 GCF_000695815.1 Acanthisitta chloris
GGGGCCACTCACCCCTGGTGACCTGCTCTCCTGCTCCTGGGGGCCCAAGCTGACAACATCAACCACCCCAAGGCTGCTCTGTGCAGGGTAATGGGGCAGCACAGACCTCGCAGAAGGAGGTTTGAAACAACTCCAAGAATATATTTAGGGTTCTGTTTATATTTAAGACTTTTCCACACCAGCTGTACAGTAACCCACAGAGAAGCCTGGAAGAAGCAGCCAGCCCAGTTTTACCTCTTCCCTGGCAAATCACAGTGGTGCCAACATCCTGAGCACAGATCAAACAAACAAACAAACTTCAGCTTGGAAGACCTAGAACAGCTCTGCTGCTATTTCACAACATTTTTCTTCCAGAAGTTTGTTGTCCTTAACTTAGAAGATGCTAACCTTTCTCCAAACCCAAACACTTCCAGCAGAGTCATTCCTCTGAGGCCACACCAAATGACAGTCGTGGGCAGGCTCAGCCTGGTTAAAAGAGCTTCTTTTCCACAAAATCAGTGGGCTTTGGACCAGACATGGGAAAAGACACTCTTTGGCTGATAAAATAAGAAGCAAAAGCAGAGGAGGACTTCCCACTCCGCACAATTGCTGAGCAGCTCCACTTCCCTCCCCAAAACACACGGAGCAGCCACCACTTGCAGGAAGAGATGAACTGCATCTGGGCCGAATGTGGATGAAAAAAGGACTCAGAGAAATACAGTTCTCTGAGAAAAGCAACATCTCCAAGCAAAATGTCTCTGTGACAATACCACACAGCACCAAGGGGCAAAGGGCTCCTTTCTGCCATGCTGACACGCACAGCTTGACACCTGGACTGGACATCTGAGCTTTCTCTTAGCATCTAAGCCAGGCTTGTCCAAAAGCTCAAGGTCAATCCATCAGCTCCATCCCTCTGTGCCCTGACAGCTACTCCCCAGCACCACACCACGGAAGCTTCAGGTGACTGAGGTGCCACCTCCTCCACTCAGGCTGGGTAAAGAAAACAACACAGAACAGACCATCATCTCACCTACCCACCACGGTGAACCCCTGGAAAGGCCACAGGCCTTGGGAGGAGACCTTGGGATGTATATATTATGAGAATGGGTTTAATTCAGCATTTGAACATCAGTATTTTTAACCCAGCAGTGGGTTTGGGTTTGTGACAGAGTGAAGGGAGCTCGGAGCAGATCCCAGAGAGAAGCCAGTGCCCATGACTCACAGCCTTCACAGAAAGCAGTGGGTGTTGAACATCTCCCAGCACAGCACCAGTATCTCTTTCTCTGGTATATTTTGGGAAAGCAAGTACTGCCTCATCATCAGTTACTCAGCATGAACAGGAGTCAGACTCATCTCTTGCATCTGTGTCAGTTATTTTCTGCTGCAGACCCGCTTTGGTTTCGTTCTTCCCTCCCCTTGCTTTATTTTCCTGCAAACACCAACAGTGGAACAAACAAAAACTATCCCTGCATTCTTCAATGCCAAGTATTTTTCACAGCCTGTGCTGCACAACAGGAGGCACAAGTGTCATCTGGTATCTGCCCAAAACACAAAACACCCACCAGAAGCTCAGAGGCCTGAGCAGAGATGACACACAAAGCCAAGCCTCCACCTCCCTCCGTGGAGCACATCTCCCTCAGTAGAGCAGACACAGAAAGTAGCTGCAATTCTGCACAAGTACAATGGGTGTGCATTTTGGGGAAGGCAGGAGAGCCAAAGGAACTAGACTTCTATCCCTCCACACACAAACAAAAACATCATATAAGCTAAGAGCCAGTCCTGCAGCGTGCAGATGGGCTTGGAAAGCTGACACATTTTCAGGGGAGCTGCTTCTCTCCAGAGGAAGGATTAAAGGGAGGTGAGCACACTGCACAGCCTCTTCCCACTGCAGCCAGGGCACTGCTCTGGTTTTCACCCTCTTTATCCGCATAGAAAGGAAGCTTCTGCTGGAAAGCTACAAGCCTCATTGCTCAGAGTATCATTAGCAGAACAGGCAAGTGATTCAGGCATTCAGTCTGGCAAAACAGAAGTGTTTTAACAACAAGGGATGCTAAGTCAGATGGCCCTGCTGCTCGGGCTGTGACAAGCCCCTGAGCACAGTCAGTGGGCTGGGGCTGAGCCCAGCTGAGTCAGCCCACTGAGAACTGAGTGCCTGCAGCTCAGCAGCAGTCAGAGGCTGATGGAGGAGAAAGCTCCTGCCCCACAGACACAACCCCAGGGGCCCTGTGAGCACCAACAAGCTACAGGAATGCTGCGAGCAGTGACTGATTCCTCCTGCCATGGGGCTGTTCTTCCAGAGGCAGTGAGCAGTGCTGCTAGGGCACTTCATCCCCAGTGGAAAGGCATATCATCGCTCTGTCTCACTGCCTTCTTCCCAAGTGCATCCCTCATGTTCCTTCAGTGGAGGAACAGAGCTCAGGACGCATCAGAGTTGAGCACAACTCTCTGCACCCAAACGTACTCCTGGACTAAACTCCTCAGCTGACGCCCACAGAAACAGTCCTAGGAGATGCCTCAGTAGCCACAGACAAGTCACTGTGTCTGGAAGCACTGACCTGGAAGCACAAAGAGCAACTGTTTGCCAAGCACCTCTCCTTGCTCCCAGCTTCAGGAGCCATGGACAAGATCAGTGTGGGTAAAACTGCAGCTCCACAGACTTCTAGAGAGATCAGCCAGCTAGCACCAGACACGCTGCAAGATTTGGGTGTCTGGATGTTCTCAGATGTCAGAGAGCCTAAGACAGCCCACGAGCACACTTTATTTTTAAACTCTTCCTTAAGACAGTCATGTCTCCTTTACCAAATCCCACATTATAGGGCATATCTTCCCTCCCTCTTCCCACACCATCCACGAGCAGGAAGAGATTCTGAACCCCCAGAGCTGTGTGCTACCCCCTACAAAAACTACAGAGGAACACGAACAAACAGATGTTTGTTTCTTGGGAGAGACGCTGATCTCTTTACTCCTCTTTGCAGAGAGACCTACAAGGCATCTCACAGTCACTATTTCTTGGGTCAACAAAAACCTCTGAGCTGCTGTTATCACAGCTGCTGTTTGTAACTCCAGCTGGGGAAGGGAAGGGGTAAGGCAAGCAGAGCCAGGACCCCAGGGGCACAGCATCTACTACCCACCATCACTACGAAGAGCCTGATTGCCAGGAACCCAGGTCCTAGTGGTCTTGATTTTAAGGGGGGGAAAATGCCTTGCAAAAGACAAAAGAGTTTGCAGTCTCAGAGCCTTGTCAAGTCTATTTTGGGCTTGTTTTCCTTCATGCATAGCTCCTGGTGGCAAAGGTTTTATAGGTCAAGCTCTCTGCAATGGATGCTCTGTAGCAAACAGTGTTTGCCTGGATGGATTCAGCGAGGCTGTGTAAATAAACAGCGTTTGTCTGGATGGATTCAGCGAGGCTGTGTAAAACAATTCAGCTGATGAGGCACGTGCAAGGAGAGTCAGCTCATTCCTCCCAAGCCACAGCAGCTTGGCAGAGCTAGCAGGAATAAAGGGAAAGTTCCTCTCCTGGCTGGAGCCAGGCACAGTGTGCCTGTGTGCAGCTGGAGAGGTGGAGATAAAGGTGGGTCCTGTGATCTTAAAGGCATCACTCCCCTGGGGCAGCACACAGCAGAGTCCTGAGCTTGGCGAGGTGTCTGGAAACTGATGGAGACACAGCAAAGCTGCTCTGCTCCTGGGGAGGGCAAAAACATCACTTCCAACAGGCTGAGGAGAGAGGGCCCACAAGGACATTTATTGCCCCTGCTCTCCCCGCTCAGGACTAACCACGAAGAGCCCGAGCAGGCTCCAGGCTGAGCTGCTTTTGCTTTAAGGCTGCAGCAAAATCCTCTCCCCTTCAGCCCCTCCTGGCCCACTGCTGCGGGTCACTTTCACACGGCCTCCCAAGAGTTAAAGAAAACAAAAACCAGCCTCCGATTCAAGAGGGGAAAAGTTCTGGTATGTAAAATACTGAGCTCGACCACAAATATGAAGCAAGTGTTTAGTTATTTGAGGCCACACGACTCAGGAGGCACCTTTAAGAAAGCCTAAAAGCTTTTATTGTTGTCAGCAGCTCGGACCAGCAGCATTTTTGACCCATTACAAGGCACACGTTCCTGCATTTCTGAAGTAATATTAGCTGCTGCATCCAGAGCCAGAGACCTCAGGGACAGTTTAGTCTGCTCAGACAAAAAAGCAGCTCAGGGAAGAGCAGTGAGCACAGAAGCAAAGAGTAGTCATCAAGAGTTGGATCTATCATACCCTCTCCCAGCGTTAAACCCTGCCAGCAGGACACCAAATATTCCCAGTGTCTGTGCCAGAGCCAAGCTCACTGTCCCTTCAAACAGCACCCACGACCCCCAACCCCTTCCTTACACAGGCTTAAGGGGTGGTCAGACCTTAATTGTTGGACAAAGGAACTTATGAGTACTGTATGGGGAGAACACAAAAAGCAAGAACAACTCCCTTCCCCTCCTTGCCAGGCAGCCATGCCACAAGATAAGGGCAAGTGATCAATCAGTTAATTAGCTCATCAAGAGAGGAAGGACTTGCTGGCTGTTGTTTTAGGCTAGGATAACCATCAGTGTCACCAGCAAAGGAGGGGGAGTTCCTGTCTCCATGCTGCTGCTGCTGGCTGGGGCAGATGTCTCCACAAGCCACTGAAGCCTGGGAGGTCCTTAGTTGGTTTATTTCCCCCTTCTTTTCTTTTCTCCTTCTCTCTCAACAGGGAGAGCAGTCCCCTGTGGAAGGCACGTTCTCATTCTGCACATCAATGTGTCACTCAAGCCAGGCACATTCTGCCTCCTGCCCTGCCACCAGTGACTCACTGCTGCAGCTACTGTCCCCGAGGGCTGGACTGCAGGAAACCAGCCTCTTCCTCCTGGACAAAAGCTGGCACCATCTGCAGCTGCTTAGGGACACAGCTTGTCACCAGTCCCTTGCCCCAGCTCTCCCTGCTCCCAGGAGCAGGGAATACTGGCAGCAGTGTTGTGCCACAGTTGGTTCTGTAAACAGGGAGGTTACTGAGAACACAAAAAGCATCTCCTTGAACATGATGGGTTTTGCTTATAATCTCTGAGGCTGAGGAGAGCAGAAAGGGTTATTTTGTGGGAGGAAGGCTGGAAGCAACTTGGCCACCAAAGCACTGGGCAGCAGCAGATGGGGCAGGGCAGGTGTGGGGCTTGTTCTCCCCCACCTTGCACAGAACACAGCTCTGCAGATAAAACCTGGTGTGTCTGGGGGATCACCAGCCACGGGAGGCTGCCAGGGAGACCAAGCAAGGGGTTC
Source organism: Acanthisitta chloris (assembly GCF_000695815.1). Taxonomy (NCBI): domain Eukaryota; kingdom Metazoa; phylum Chordata; class Aves; order Passeriformes; family Acanthisittidae; genus Acanthisitta; species Acanthisitta chloris. The sequence continues at coordinate 54,576 of NW_008670863.1, forward strand.
CACAGGAATGGCGCGGGAACAAGGGAGAGAGGGAACTGCTTACATTGGCAAGCGCCAGGAACTCGGCAGGAGGATGAAGGAAAAAGGACACAGTTGCATTCTTCAGGAAAGAGGGAAGTCAGCAAAATCTGACAATTCAGGAGTGGCTGTTGAGAGTGGGAATGAACATTTGTCTTCAGGCGAAATGTTTGGCTAAAGGTCAGCACGAGCTCGGAGCACTCACAGCTCTATTTGTGCCAAGAACTGACATAAAAGACATTTTCCTCCATAGGTTTCCAAAAACCATGGACCTTTCTATTTGGAGTAAACGTGACTAATGCTTCTAGCAGCCCCTGATGTCACAGACTGCTAACCAGCAGAAATAAAAAAAGCTGGACTTTGGGGATGATAAGGACCATATGTGCATTCCAGCAAGGCTTGTAAACTCACTGGAGGGAAAAAAAAAGCAAGAAGGAGAGAGGAAGGAAGGGGGGGAAAAAGAGACATAATGTGACAAACAAGAATGAAGACCATCCAAAGGCAGAGCCCAATGAGAACCAGATGCTCTTGGCTTCTCTGGCAAATCTCTCTCCTGACAGGAGGGCGACTAACTGCCTTCCTGACTGCTTGTGTGAGGCTGAGGAAACGAACTGGGGATTGTTCCTCGGTGCCAGCTGTCCAGGCTGACACACTCCACTCCTGCTTCAAAAGACAGCATGCAGTTTATTGTGATTTCCCTGCCTTTTGTCTTCTGAGGTGCAGGGAAAGGCAAATCTATCCCTTCTGGCATCCTCAGCCATCCTCCCTCGGCCAGGCACAGGGAGAAAGCTGCAGGATCCTTCACAGCAGCCCTGAGTGACACGGGTTTGGTGGGGTCTGCAGCCACTGCACAGTGACAGGACGTGTGTCAGGCTGTGCCTCCAGGCCAGCTTACACCAGCAAGGCTTGGAGAAGGTCCTGACTTTGTTAGACTTGAGAACGTGTCATCTTAAGAGTTAAAAACAACTTGGATCAGGATGGCAGAAGCCAACTGGGAGACAGAAGGAAGGCATGCTGCTATATAGACATTAGAAACACTTTTCTTTCTTTTTTTTTTTTCCTCAGTATTTCTGCCCATTTCCAGCCTTTCTGGCTGCACAGTCCCACACCAGCAGAGACACAGATATAGTCCAGCAAGGCAGCAGAGAGGAAAAAACCAACAACAGCCATTTCCTTCTGTATTTCACCGTCATGCACTTAAAATAGCCCTGCAACAGCTGCACCACCGGCCGTTAAATAAGTGGATTTATCCTGTGCTAAAAGCCTTTAGCTGGAGGCACAACATGGGACCTGACACAGAGGGAAGGGTGATACCACAAACTCCTGGTCACACTCAGAGGCCACTTGCAGGGAGCTCTCTGGGACACTGCTCCTGGGCACAAGGAGGTAGAATGAGCACAAATCTGGCAATAGAACATTGCCAAGTTTTCTTCCAGCCTTCCCCAGGCTCCCACCAACTCCAGTGCAGTTAGGGATGTGAACATAACCAGAGGAAAAGAGATTTTGAGAAGGGAAAGCAGCCCAAAGGGTTTGCTTACAAAGCTGTAACAAGGAAGCACTGTTCCAATACCTGACTCAAATTGAGGGCTGCTCTGGACACAAAGAGCAGCAGCTTTCCTTGAGGAGCTGCAGGCACAGCCCAGCAGGGCTGCCCTGCAGTTCCTCTGTGCTTCTTCCTGAAAAGCTGTAGCCACACATCAAGGGCACATTTTGTCAGCTCCTATTCAGCAAGCTCCAGGACTGAAAGGTGCCCTGCATCGTGCTCTGGATAACTAATTAGCCCTGGGACTCACCACCAGGATCCTTTAGTGCTGTGCTCTGCTCAGAGCCAGGTGGGGGACACCATGGCACAGTGCTGCCTGGCACACAGACACACTACAGCTGCCCAACTCCCAAGCAGGGCACTCAGGGCTGTGTATATCAAAGACACAGCTTCACATCATTGCTTACTAGCTCTCTTGAATCTGGATGAAAGAGTTCAGATTGATCACAGTAATTGTCTTCATATCCAAAAGCTAAAATAACACTGATGTACATACACACACCTTATCCAGCATCCAGGTACCACAGCAGTGAGTATAAACAGGTCCTGACTTCGAAATTGTCATCATTCAGCTCCTTGGAAAATCCCTACCAGGGCTTTGAGAGTCTAAAAAGTGCTAGATACATACTGGAATTCTCTAGGGAAACTTCACTGGTCCAGCACTACCAAGGAAGTGTCAATCCAGTATTAAATGGATGGAAAGAGCTGTCTCAAACCAGCTCTCTTCAATTCCTATGCAACATGCACATGCATGTATGACACTGAGGTTATTAAATAAAAGGCCAGAGAAAACACTTTGGGTTTAGCCAAGCCCAGTGATGACATATTCACCAGCAACAGGTACAGCTGCGTGTGGTTCTGACCAAATAATGCAGAAAACAACAACAAAGCAAGAAAATCAGCCTTCAGTGAGTTCACATCATGGCCTATTTCACTGAGTGTTGAGTCACAGCCCTCACATCTGCTTAGAAAAGAAAAACAGAGCACACATAGCCCCTCATGGTACACGAAGCTCTTCCAGGGCACCAGAGAACTCATTGAACACGAGTAAGAAAAGGTCAGCGATCAATAAATATCAAAGACTACAAATCTTGCTGTTTGCCTTCGTGTGCAGTTTTCCACCTTCAGCAAAAAAAACTGAATCTGTGTGCAGAGGAAAAGGTGAAGGTTTACTCAGTTATTTAGCTGACACTTCTGAATCATCAGCCCAGAGACTTCAAGCTCTCAACTGACTCAACAGCAATAATGTTCCCCACTTGCCTTCAGCAAATCTTTGTGTTCCTGCCTGGGACAGGGAAAGCCAATACTGACACTTTTATAAATAGGAGCAATTCCCCATCTCAGCTGAACTACTTCCTTCCTTCCACCTCATTAATTCCACATTTTTGTGGCTGCCTTGAAGACTATGTTTTGTCTTACCAAAAGAGTTAGCTGGCCAGAGCTCCTCCAGAGCAAAGCACATCTGATCTAGGTCCTCAGCACAGACACAACACTGGCACAGTTAGGAGGAGATGGGACTAGAAGGCCACTCTACACCAGGTCTTTCATCCTCCTTGTGTTTTGCTGCACTGATAACTGCTACAAAGAGTTCACATTTCTGGAGTCCACTGGCAGTGCGAGACAAAACATTCTTCTCTCACACAGCCCACAGACAGGAATGTTCCCACACTCCTCTCCACATCCATCACTTGCAGAGGGGCAGGAACACAAAGGCCTTTGATGGCCACTACAATCCTGGAGATGCTCCAAGTCATAAAGAATCCCTAGACAGGACACCAGCAATTGCCCAACGTACACTGCAAACCATCTGAACCCCATAACTGCACAGCTAAATAAACATTTACAGCACCAGAAGACAGAATTAACTCTCTAGTCACAAGGAATCCACAGATGAACTTTACAGCTCCAGTTTTGGGGCTGTAGCAGAGATAAACCTTTTATTCCAGAGATTTAAACCCACTCCCACAAACAGGAAGAGTCCCACGCTGCCCATGCCTATGTTCTGCACTGCAGCTGAGCTATTCCTCCCCACACCCAAAAAGGGAAAAGGCTTTCCTTGCTCTCAGCTGCTCGTGACAAAGCCAGACAGTGTGAACTGTGTTACAGAAGAGCAAGTCCCCACCACAGCACAGGCCACTGAGGCCTCTTACACAGCACAACCAAACTCCCTGCTGAAGTTGGACATCTCTGTTTTCTCTAAAACACATCCTCTGCCTCCACTGCAAACACACCAGCACAGAAATCCAACTCCCATGAGCATTTTTTTGCCTGGAACAGAGCAACTAGCTGTGAAGTCACAGAGCTGTTCCACCACGCAGTTAACTCCAAGAAGTGAGTGAGAGAACTGAAATCAGGTCTCCCTCTGGAGTCAGCCTCAGCAAGCTCCAGAGTAGAGAAAACATCTCTTTTTCTCCCTGTCCCCCCAAGCCCCACACATCAAACCTCCACGACTGCAGACAGCAAAGCACAGGTACCACCAACTTCATGTGCTAATTAACTCTGGAGGAGCCAAGGTCAGCAGCAAGCACAGACAGCCCAAACTGTACCTACCATCTGCAGATACTCAGTCAGAAGGTTCTGCAGACACTACAGCCAAGGCAGAGAATCCTGGAGCTGCCTCCCTGCCCTGTGCCACAGCACAGGGATTCAAGGGGCTCTACACAGAAACATCTTCACAGCACTCACGACGCATCAGACAGCAAGCAATACTTATTCCTGTCTCCTCTAGGCCCTCCAAGTGTTCTCAGCTCCAAAGGTGGCTCAGGCAGCACCCTCACCCTATGACAACAGTGGTGTTTTCCCACTGGGGATGAGCCTGGGAACTTGGTGCAGGAGGGAGGGATCTCTCCATCAATTACAGGCAATGGCACCTCACGTCAGGCTTGTCCAACAAGGTCCTTTTGCAAAGACCTGTTTGCCAAACACCTCTATTACTGAGGCAGGAATTCCTGGGGAATCAAAGGAAGCTTCACTGCTGCAAGTGGGATTATACTGTAAAGGCAAAGAGGCCACACTCAGCTCACCAGGCTCCTGTTGGGGCACAGTTCCCATCCCAGGGCTGGACCCTGGTGAGAGGCAGTGTGGGCAGAGGGCTCACCTGCAACCCCACCTTGTATGAAAGAGAACAGGAGGGCAGGGTCAGACACCCAGCCTGGAGAAAGCCTTTCCTCAGCAGCACAGTGCTGTCAAACAGCAGCTTCGCTTCATCAAGGATTTCAAGCAGGTTTAAAGCAGATTTATTAGTTTAATCCTAATAATGCAAATAAACAGGCGCAAAACTGGCGTGTAAGTCGCTGCATCTGGGAAAAGCTCCCCATGACCCCCTGCCAGGAGTGTCTGTTACCAAAGCACAAGCCTCTGCAGTTATCCTTTTCCTCCTTCCCCATCCCATGAAACTGAGCCAGCTCGGAGCCACCAGTGTGAGGGGACAAGGCTGGCACAGCTGCCACTGGCAATGCATTTCTCCCCCAGTAAAGGTGATTCTGCACTTGAGACCAAACTCAATATTTGCACTCAGGATACACCTTCAGGGAGTGCAGTTTCTTCTCTTTTAAAAGTCAGTCCCTAACATAGAAGCTGCGTTCACAGCAAGGGCTTTGGAGGCTCCAGTGACACTTCCCCTCATGTAAGCAGGTCCAGATGCTTCCAGCCCCTGAACCTTCAGCCAACTGGGATGTCTTCAAAAGCTGAGATTTTCTCAGTCAACATTTTTCACTTTTACTCTAGAAAAAGGGACATAAATACCCAAAAACACCAAAAACCCCAACAATGGGAACAGTGTATAAATGCACAGCATAAGGAAATAAGCAAGAGAAAAAATATTTTCCTTCTGGCTGTTACTAAGTTTTATTAACACTAAGTATTATCTGAACATCTACATAGAGCAAACAACAACTCCTAAAGGAAAATATTAACAGTCTTTCTATACACAAACTTACATTAGTGGCTACATTCCAGACACTAATTAAATGCATGCAATTAAAATCTCTTCTCACTTCCAAATAACTCCAAGAACTCGCTCCAAAACCTCCTATCAACTCTGTTTGGTGTGTTCCCCCTGCACTGGTTCCAGAACCAGCCTTCCTATAGCAATTTCCTCAGAAGTTCTCCAGCCCAACCAGGTCCCTGTGTGTTCAGTGAGCTCGTGGTATGTGTCTGATCTCCACAACATTTGAGGATTATGTTGCATTTCAACCTATCCTGGAGTGTTCTGTAATTATCTCAAACCCACGAAGATCCTCACAGGTACATGGTGCACATGAACTTTTGTCAAGAGTGAGACACTCCTCAAAGAGAGCAGCTATTGCAAAGGGGTAGCTATTGTCCCAGGTGCCTCTCAGGTGTGTGGACACACTTTGCTATCCAAACCAACACGAGGGGCAAATGCCAAACTTCAGTGGTGCTTTCAGCCCTGCCACAGGATGAGCAGAGAGCACATCAAGCACAGCGGTGGGAGGCAGGCACTGATCCTGCCCTAGGCGCTGTCAAAGGCTTCCCATCCGCATTCCAAGGCTCCCAAACACCTTTGTGAGCTGGACCTTTGGCTTCTGGGATCTCAGTCCTGCCCTGCCTGCAGTGTCGCGACAGCTTAATTAAAAGCAGGAGGCTGCAAAGGAGGGAGCAGGCTGGGAGTGCTGCTGGGGGCACAGCCCAGGCAAGGCTTCCCCTCCTTTAGCTGCAGAAAAAGCTCCCAACACCAGCTCCAGAGCCAGGGAACTGGTCTGGCATGGCACTCAGCTGCCTTGGAGCTGCAAGACCAAGTGACCTGGCATGTGCCCAGCCAGTCCAAGTACTTGAAACAAGGAAATTTTCTTCCCAAATGACAAGGATACAAGGCTGCCTGGGAAAAGCTGGTTTCTCCCCACTCCTAGTCTGATGCATGCAGAATACAGGCATCCAATACATTCCAGCTCCTTCCCAGTATGCTGCCTGGAGCCCAGGGCAGCCCTGCACAAGGGCCAGGCTCAAGGAGCTGAGTGTGACACTTCCAAACACCACCCTGAGCTAATGCAAGGCTGTTTTTCTTGCAGCAGCTCGCCGCTCACAAGGCCATTGGCAGAGGTTTGCAAACCACTGGCATTCTCTCACATTCTCCCTGGAACTGTGCTCTTCCAAAATCATAAATTATTCCATACCCAGGCTGCTGCAACATCCATTAGCTGTTGGTGGAGTCCTGCTAAAAGGTTAAACCAGAGCCAGTATCCACCCCCACGGAGTAATTAATGTTGGCCACCACATTCTGCTCCCACTGTCCACCCCAGCCATGTTTGTGTTTGGAAGGAAAGCAAAAGCAGCTGGACTGAGCCTCCATTTGAATTCCTGCTCTCCTGTCAAGGCTTGTGCTGTAGCTACCCATGCCACTGCTTCTAACAGAGCAGTGGTAAATGAAACCCACACTTCCAATGCTACTCCTGATACACCCCAAAGTGAATGATACACCCCAAAAGTGAACGATACACCCCAAGGGGAAGTGTCACTGGAGCACCCAAATCCCTTGCTGGGAACTTGCAGCTTCTCTGTTAGGGACTGACTTCTAAAAGAGAGCAAACTACGATCCCTGAAGCTATTCCTGACACCCCCCAAAAATGCTTCTAACAGAGCAGTGGTAAATGAAACCCACACTTCCAGAACTTCCAGTGCTGTTCCTGATACACCCCAAAAGAGAATGGTTTGAATTCTGTAGTGTACTACCCCCCTGGACAGCCCAGCAGCTCTGCTCAGACTTCTGGACAGCCAAGCTAAACACAGCCTGGTAGAATTCAAAGCCTTGCAACCTTATGAGCACAGACAATACATACTGGTTGAAATCCATAGCTCAAGGACAACTTTGGGAATGGAACATTTTGCTTCTCGGAAAAGGAATAGTAAGCAAGAGGATTTGCCATTAGCTTGCACCTCCTGTAGTTACTTTATGCTGCAGCCTTGTATGCTTACACTACTTAGATTTCTCATCCTCCTTTTGCCCTCAACTCATTTTTCCTGGAAGCACCAGGACAGGCAGTAGGGCATGTCAGGTATCCCTGAACTGTTTAGCTTGGCTGGCAGAGCACGCAGGAGCTGAGCAGGAGTGACCTGGGGAGTGAGAAGGGCTGTGACAGGAGCAGAGGTGCTGCTGAGCCAGCAGGCTCTGCTGCACCAGGCTCTCTGCAGCAGCCAGGCTTTAAAGACCTGACAGAGCAGGTAAAGCCTGCCACACATTTATGGAGCCAAACCTAAGGATTCGGGAAGACAAACATACCCGAAGGCAAATTGAGGCTGCTCTGAGCAAGCGCTTCCTGCAGAGGACTAGATTAGTTCACATGAAGGAGCTCCCTGCTCTGACATGCTCCACGACTCCGAGTGCTGCAGACCTGCCTATCCCAAAACTGGGGCACAATTCCCATGTGCAGCGCACGTTTTTGCCCTTGGCTTGAGTTATTTAATAAGAGATACCAAAACAAGTGATGTGCTGCTGCATATTCCTTCCTGACGCTGCAGTCTCCACCTCCACGGGGCTCAGAGCAGTAGGTGATGCACAGAGCCACAAGCAGCCCCACGTGGGCTGCTCATAGCCCAGAGCAGTCGGGTCTGACAGGGAAATAACTGCTCTGGGAACTGGGCATGCATTCCAAGAGGAAGGCTAATGCCCAGCTCTTCCTCTCACAGCCATCCAGGAGGAGATGGGTTTGCACATGCTCCCCAGCACTGGCCAGAGCAGCTCCTCCTCAGGCACATCAGGTTTTAACTCACATTTTCTAAGGTCGCTCAGGAGCCCCTAAGGTTGCAAACTGGAGCATAAACCTTCAGGAGTGAACTTGCACAATCTATTTCTGTAGCAGCCAGGAGGATGGCACCCATTCAGCCACCTCCTCCCCTCCCTCAGCACCACTGAACTCTACACCCTGGACCATGACCCTCCTCTGCAAGGCACAGCACCAGACCAGGAACACCAGGCCCCTGCCCTGAACAGCTTTCCATTGCCAAGATGTTGCAGCACACACAGTCCAGAAAAAGACCCATTTACTACAGCATGGACAGCATCCACACCCTCTTCCCTTGGGATTCCTTACTGTGTATTTACATAGGGACAAACCACCTATTTCATGCCAGAAATGTGGACCATTTTCCAGCCTGTGTGAACTCTATACTTCCCTTCCAACTCAAACCAGGACAGCATGCAAGCTGTGTCACAGCTAGGCTGGATTTATACTTGTGGCTTTCTGGCTCATCCCGCTGGAAGAAATCATCAGGTTACTTGGTTAGGCTCTGAAAAAACCACTGCTTTCCCCAGGTTATATCAAAACCTAGTAATGCACATCCCATTGGAAAGGTGCTTTTCTGTGCTCCCTTCTTGGCAAGACCAAACCTGGAGGAAATGTAGCCACGTACAGTAACAGGAATCCCACATCAGACCACAGTTTCAAAGAAGTTTCATTTAAACAACAAAACACCTCTGGCTTTCATGTGTAAGCGGTTTGCTCTACAACAGAGAAACTTAACTTTATCTTAGGAATGCTCTGTGTGAAAATTGCCCTTGATTGCAGTCAGTAAACCCAGAGAAACAAGGCCAGAGTTACTCATGCTGCTCACTTTCAAACCCTTCCTCCTTATTGTTACATCTCATGAAAACATAACTTGCATATTACCTTATTTGAATGGTTCTTTCCTTGAAAGTGGTTTTCATGAAAAGCTTTGGCTGGCACCCTAGATTTGGTGCAACAGGGCAAGGTTGGCAAAGGTGACTGTGGCTGTGCTGTTAATTCACTGCTCCCAACACAAGGGAGGGAATTACCCTCTGCTTTACACACAAGAAAACAAAGGCACACCAAAACAAAGGCACTTACCCAAGACCACCCAGCAAACCAGAAGCTGAAACACTGCAGTGTGCCAGCCACACAAGCCCTGATCCCAAGTGGCTCTTGGAATTAATGCCCCGATAATTAATAACTGCTTAGCTCCACATGCTGCATGGCAAGAGTGCTTTCCAGCAGGGTGAGTGCTCAGCTACCTCGAAACACACAGCCCAAGGTCCCCTGACAGTGCTGCTAAATCAGAGCTCAGGAACCAATGCGAGTCGTTCTAATTGTTCAGTGACCATCAATTGTGCATCCCAGAAGGTGAGGCACTTCCCTGAGAAGTTATTTTCTACTTGCATCCAGCTTCTCTGTAATCCAGGTTGTGCATCCCAGAAGGTGAGGCGCTTCCCTGAGAAGTTATTTTCCACTTGCATCCAGCTTCTCTGTAATCCAGAGCATCAGGAGGGTTTCCCAAGAGCTGCCCAAGGGTCCAAGGAGACACTTCCATGCAGATTCCCCCAGCATGAAGGAACTCACAGATCTGGTGCCACTTTCCATCTCTGCTAGACACCAAGGACTTGTGCTACAATTCCCAAATCCTTCCCTTCCCAGAAAACTGAGCCAGGCCTGTGAGAAAGACAGGAGCACAGTGCAAGGGCTCACTCCAGGATGGAAGGGGTTGCTCTGGACTCTGGCCAGGGACTCAGGCCAGCACTTCCAACAGAGGTTCTTGGAAAAAAGGCCCAGGGGTGGGACTGTAATGGATGTGCCTTGAAATTGTTTGAGCCATGATCTGAGTTGTGTGTTACAGCAGTAACTACAGCAGGAACGATCTGAACCAACAGAGGAGAGGCCTGACAAGAAGCAGTGCAAGTGTAGCAGTGACCTGACCTGAGCTGGCCTTGGTGCCCAGTAACTCCAAGAGACACACCACCTCTCCTGCCCTGAGAGACCACCAGGACACATGGAGCCTGAAGTCAGGGCCTAGATGAATTCCACAGACATTTTATGGACATTTTGCAAGTGGTCCATAGACTGAGGGAACAATATCTGGGTATTATACCAAGGAATGGGAAGGGGAGTGATGGTTAACGAAGCTTTACTGAAGAGTGTGGGACCTGAGCACACACCATAAATGGTATGGAATAAGGGGTGGAATGTGCTGGGTTTGGTTGGGGGAGAGTTCATTTTCTTCCCAGTGGCTAGTGTGGGGCTGTGTTTGGGATTTGTGCTGAGCACAGGGTTGATCATATAGAGATGTTTTTATTCTTGCTGAGTAGAGCTCACACAGAGCCAAGGTTTTTTCTGCTTCCCATACTGCCACGCTGGCAAGAGAGTTGGGCACCCCCAGGCCCCCACCAACCTGTCCCCCAGAGGGACCAGCACCTCACACGGGCTCAGAGTACTGACTGCCACCAAGGACTCCTCAACAGCAGGCTGAGGATGCAGAAATCCTGATGACTAACCAGCCTCTGAAGACAGATTTGAGGGGGCAGGGGGAGAAAAAACCCCCCACCATAAATTAGGTCAAATGCTGCTGAAAAATGCCAATTACTTTATATATAGCATCGCACTCCGGTGTCATTTAATCTCAGTGTGCTGTTGTCAGATATTAGCTGAAACTCCTGCTTTGCTCTGGCTGCTGTATGAAAGTGCCATGTAGTCAATATTAATGAGGCAGATGAAACAGAATGAGACCTGGTTGGCATTTGCTGTGATAAAAGACAGTTTGTGGCAGAAAAGCATTCATTTAAAAGCACTAGGGATTTTTCTTGTCTTGGAAATGAGATATAATACACAGGAAACCAGCAAAACCCTTTTCAAATGTAATTAAAAATCTTAATCTTCTGATTCTGTAAGCTAATAAAGGCTTAATGGTTGATTGACTGTTTCTTATGTTAGAAAAAAACCCACAACAGCAGCAAGCTGAGCTACCTGGTCCCAATCAGGGGAAGCTTTACGGGTGAAATTGCTGACACAGCATTTGAAAAATGACCTTTTCCCCCCCTCAGTGTCCATAACCTTGTGCTTACACTCTGACAAAAAAACCCTTCAGAGTTCAGAACTCCCACTGCCCACCAAAGAAAAGGCACCATGAGATGTGCCATAGCTCAGCCTGGACATGAAACAGACCTGGAGAAGAAAAAAAAAAGCAGCAGCCAATGGATGTGGTGGTGAAGTGGTGTGATATATCACCAGAGCAAGTCACCAGACGATGTAGCACAATCCCTGCTCCTCCTGGGGTCTTGACATGAAGATTTGAGGGCTGTGCATATGTTCAGGCCCAGATGGCTGCATTAAGCCTTATAATCACTCCTAGCATTTGCAGCTAGCAATACCTGCTCACAGTATGACAACCTAATCTTTCAGCTGTAAGAGCTGAGAAGAAATGAGAGCTGCTTCCAACTATTTAATGCAGCAACACCTGAAAATACCTGCCCTGACATCCCCAATGAGGAACAAAACCAAACCAAAGACAACTGAGATGCCACTAGCCATGCTGTTCCCACCTCCACTCTGCAGATATCCAAGAAATGTAACTCTACCAAATAAAACAAAAGGAGACAACAGAGAAAAGACAAATCTTTAACCACATGAAGAAGCAAGAAAAGGAAAATCCAAGTACATTTATGCACATCTTTACCGGCACATGTACCTTTCCTACACACATCTGGAGGATGTGAGGAAATCCACAATGCTGCACAGAGATGCCAGTAATGAGTGTCAGTGACAACCTGATACCTTCACCTTTCCAGGGTGCAAATCTCCCATTTCCAAGCTTTGATGTCTGCCACATTTTGTCCCAGAAAAATTAAGCCAGGACCATCAGCCTGATATTGCTTTGGTCTGAAAGCTGCCAAAAGCTCCCAGGCTGACTCAATGGGAGTGGATGGGTTTTTCACAGGGGCTGGAAGGACATGAGATGTGTGCTTCAAAGTGCAAAGATTTGGCTGTGGCTGCAGGTGGGAACCTCTGTCTGAAAGGCTAAAAGCAGCCCTGCAATTCCATCTCTACTGCAGCTGGCACTCTTGTACTGCCCTGTACATCAGTCCCTGTGCTGTCCTGTGCAAGAGGGAAGCACAAGCTTCTGTGGTCACCAAGCAAGTCAACTCACCTTGCTCCTGCCCCACCTTTCTTTTCTCTATGAACAAAAGCAGAGGTTGCCACCGCCAGACTGTCACTAACTTAATTCAAGCCATGTTAATGTGCTTAAGCAAAGCATTTCGCACCCTTGGTGCATTCAACAACGACTGGCAAAAAGGTTCTGTCGAATCACAGAACACTGTACTTTGAACCCAGAGACACCCCGGTTCTGTCGAGTCACAGGACACTGTACTTTGAACCCAGAGACACCCAGACCTGGCAGAACACCTTCAGATCCCCAGACAGCCCTGAACAGTCCGGCAAATCGTTTACAAAGATCTCTCTCGGCA
>NW_008670863.1:67363-72265 GCF_000695815.1 Acanthisitta chloris
CCCACCACGTGAGAGAGGTTAGTGTAACTGCTGAATGAAACGCGTGAGATACATGTAGATTTCCAGGAACAATCCTTGGTAGAGCTACTGCTCTGCACAGGAATCAGCTCTCAGGAGCTGCAGGCAAAGCAGGCAGCAACTGGGGCAGAACCAAAGTGCTTCTAAAACAAGACCTTTGCTATTAGCTGGTGCCAAGTATTCCTGACCAGATCTGGTAAAGAAATAACCCACAATTATAGTACTTCAATAGCACATTTCCAGCAGCTACATCCTATCAGAAAATCAATCTGGGATGCAAGAGGAGAGACAGAAAATCCAATTGGACAATAGAAAGATCTAAAGGAAAGACAAAAACAACCAACTCCCCAAACAGCAGCAGCCTGCTCTTTGACAACACGTGGGATGCTACTACAGAAAACAAAGAGCTTAAGCCTGCAAGAAAATGATTCAGCTCCTTCATATTCTCAGCAACTTCAAAAACTCTAACAGCAAATCCAGTTCCTAAGGCTACTTCACTTTGCCAAGCACAGACACAGCCTGTATTTTTAAGTCAGGAGTCCCAGAGATAGCTCAAGACTGATAAAATGTAGAGCTCAGCAGAATAACTGTATTACTAAGGAAATGGCAACATGGCCTTTGGACAGCAGTTTATGCCAACAGGGCACTGCTCCCAGTGCAGAGTGCTCCACAGGGAGAGCAGAGTGCTCTGTAGGGAGGAAGCTCACACAAGGGCTGGGCACTGCTGAAGGAAAACCATAGGGAGCTGCTCCTCCTTCTCATGGCTTTCTCCACCACCTCAAGAATGGCCACGTGGGCCTTGCCTACACCTGCATTGGTCACACCTGCCCCAGCTGTGGTTCAGAACAGCTCTGGTGACTCCTGCAAGCCCTGGCCCACAGATGTCTAAAGCAGGCACCACAGAGGAGGGGGAATGGCATCCAGATGGGATGAAGCAGCCAAGAAGGAGCATCTCTTACACCCATCACAGCAGCATGCAAACTATCACTTACAACATAGGGATAAAGGACAACATTTGGGGGAAAATGTTGTTCCCTCTGCTCTTAGCTAAGAGAGGAAGACCCTGAGCCTGGATTTCTGTCCCTGCTCTGGAGCATTCTGCAGCAGTATTCACGCTGAACTCACGCCGTGGTGTTTGTCTGAGCCATTATCACGCATCACTTAGTACAGTAGGCTGGAGAGCTGCTCACAGGGCTGGAAGCGAAGGCAGCTAGATAGTGTACCTAAAAAAAGCTTTGAGTACTATTGTGAGCCCTTGGTTTCGTTTCTTTTTGAATCACCTGGTTGTATCCAACTGTTCCACGCTGAAGCTGCTTCAGCATCTTTTCCTGCAAGAGCCACTGTAGCTCACAGGACTGAAACCTAGAGTGAAATCTCACCAGCAACGAGGCTGGATGAGGTAGGAGCATTTGCCAAGCCCACAGGAGACCCTGTCCCCTTGGCATGTCTCCTGCAAAGCAAGCCACAAGCTACTGAGCAGCCTCGTGCCCGTGCTCTCAGCATCAGCTCGGGAGGCAGAGCCAGAGAAAGGGCACAACAACCCTCAAATCACTCCAGAGTGGGCAGCCAGCCAGCAAACCTCTGTCTCTCGGGGGCTGCAGGGGTTGGAAGGGGACACATTAAACATGCCTCAGCTCTGAGCAAATATCTTACTTCTCAGTTTCATGCTGCTTACTTAATCAATCCCCGTCATTATTTTAGGGGCCCTACTCAGACACTAAAATTGATTCCCCATGATCTCATCTAGGCAAAGTAAGGACTTTCCAAGTATCTCCATCAGATCCTGACTCCAGATCAGCTGACTTCATGCTGGAAAAGCTAGAAGCCCTGAGCATGTGGTGGGCTGGGCACATAACCTGTCCTACAGCTGAGGCTGTGCTGAAAAAAACCTAAGGAGGAGGCATGTTCCCACCATTGTTAACATCAACAGGAGCTACAAGAATTGTCTGAAAGAATTTCCTACTGCAAACAAGGCACTGAGGTGAATAAAGGACATGAAGAGGTCACAAATCAAAATACTGTGTGCACCACCCAGGCCTGCTTCCCTGGTGGAAGCAGCAGCAGTGTCACCCGAGCCCACAACATCCCCACGTTCAGGGTGAAGGAAGCCTGCAGCCTCTCGATGCTCCCTGGAGCACACCCAGGGACAGCTCAGCCTGGCAGTCAGCTGAGCAAGTGACAGGCCGTGGAGTAGCCAGGGAACTGCTCACCCGTGCCTGGAGCACCACAATTCACCCCCTGCCCTTAGGTCCATCCCCAACCAGCTACATCCCCCAACCTCCCTCAGACCCCGCTCTCCTTCAACAGATCTTCTCTCACTCACTCTTGGCAGTGAAGATGACCAGACACTTGGCTAGCAAGCACAGAAACACTCAGAGACAAGGGTGTTCCCCCTTTCTTTGTGCTCATCTCATCTGAGATCAGTGGTCCTGGTGGCTCTGCTCCATCCACCACCACACGTGGATGTGGCCCTCCAAAGGTGCTGTCCCACCCCTCTTGCTGACCCCAGTGGGTGTGTATAGATCAAAAAAACAAAGCACAGAGGCTTCAGCCCTGCTCTACCTTCATATCTCCCTCCTTCCTCCCCTCCATGGAAACCAGCAGTCTCTCATTATCAAGTATTTTTAAAACAGATGGAAGAATACACTGTGCTGTTTTAATCTCTCAGATGATATTCTCTATGGTTCCCACGTAAAATTTGTGTTCCAGCTTCATTTCCCCTCAGTTTTTATTTGACTTGGAGAGGAGTGTACATCAGTGGACACATTGGAGTAAACACGAGTCTTGCTCCTTTAACACCACCAAGCTCAGATTCTGTAAACATTTAGGACAAACAAATAAAGAGAAGGGTAGGGAGGCCAGAGATCTTTTCCATGCTCCGATCTCCTAAGGAACCATCCCACACTGGTCACGAGGCTGGGAATTAACCCAGGAGGAAGACAGGGGTCCCCTATCTAGCACATCTCAACAGCTTCCAGACTGCAAGTGGCTTATCTCACTCTGAGCCAGATGACCATATGCATCCTTCCAGCCTGGTGTGTGTTTAAGCCTATGCATGGCTTCCACCAGCTGAGAGGGCAGCTCCCAGCGCCAATCCTGCCCAGGCTTTGCTTATGTATGCCCTCGTATTTACATACCCAGATCTGTCTCCATCGAGTCAAGCGAAATTACAGGCAGAGCATTGCACATGTGCCTTCACATCTGTGGGATCCGGGCCTGAAAATGAAAGCCTCCCATCCTCCCAAAACACGCCCTGCGCAGCTACAATTAAACCCAGACACTCCAGAGCAGTTTGCCGAAGCTGTTTTTTATGCATGCTTTTACAATTAACATAATGTCATATCCTGCCAGGGCGTAAAAGGTTGTGACTCAGGAATGTTATCATCGTTTTGAGTCAAACTGACTCGCTTTTGGTTTCACTCCTTTCCTTTTCCTTCCCCTATCCTTGAATTCTCCCTCCAACTAAGACTCATGCCACTCAGAACCCAACTTAAATCATGTTTTAGAGGAAAGCTGGAAGGGCAAACGTTCACCAGTCTTGCCTTGCTCTAACGTGTAATTAACTACTTCTTCCAACTCCCAGCAACACCAGAGCAGCATGCAAAGTGGCAGCAGAGAGCAATAGATAAGGTACAAGAGACAAAACACCCCTCAATATCTCCTTTCTTCTCTTTCACTGTCCTTTCCTCTTATCACCCAAAGATACAACAACTCCCTCCTCCAAAAAGCACCGAATCCAGCAGGTAAAGGGTCTGCCCACCCGCTGCTCCCGAGGAAGCTGAGTGCCCTGATCCTTCCCCTCCCACACGCACATGCTTCTCATGCTGAAGGATGCTTTATCCTGCAGTCAGTCCCACCGGACTGGGCTCAGCAGCCACAGGCAGGAATCTGGTGTGACTGCTGCTAAACCTTCTGTGGATGCTGTTTTGGAATAGCTCATGGATTTGGATTAACCAAAAACATGAGAGGTTGAGCAGCAGCATCAGTTTAACATAACAGCAAAAAAAACACAAGGCAAAGCACATACACAGGAGCAAATGGCAATCACCTCTGCAATAAGTTCCCGAGCCTACTCATGTTGTGAGGTTACTGCTCTACACAAAGCCAAAAGGCTCTGCTTGGCAATACCCTTCAGCCTGCCCTGAAAACCAGCTGGAGCCTTGATTTCAATGCAGCTTCCCACAAACTTCAATTTCCAAGTGTGCGTTAGACCTTAAGATCAAGGAACCATTTCAGGAGAAGCTCCACAAACAGCTGGTATGATTTATAGGCATTCTGTTAACAAACACCAGCCCTTATTTTGCTTAGTAGCATAACTTCCCCACCTCCAGCAACACCATTAACCCCATCTCCATACATTTGCTTTGCCACATCAGAGGAACCATACAGCCCCGCGGATCCACCAGCGCATAATAAACGCCGAGATAAACTGCCTCATCCTGGTCACATCTTGAACACAGACCATTTTCTTAGGTGAGAAGGAGCCACATTCGCGTCCTCCTCTCGTGGGCAACATCTGTGTTACTCGCAAGCACTGAAAAAGTTCCCGGGAAGTCGCTCAAGCCGTGCCGGGGAAGTCCCTCAAGCCTCTCCCTCCCGCGGCCGACGATGCACAAAAGTGCATTCAGCCCGGTCACGGTGGTTTCATTCACGTTTCTGCAAGCTGGATGCAAGAGAGACTTGCTTGCTTTTTTTTTTTTTTTTTCTTTATTTTAGAAGAGCAGGAATAGTCCCATTACCAGTCGATTTTTCTATGAACAATACATCTCCATTTCCTAGTGTTCCTCTACCCCAGCTCCACCCATTAATTTCCACCAATTCGCACATCCCCAGAAAAACGGTCAGGCTGGAAAACGCAAGACACGCGTGTGGCTCGGAACACTT
>NW_008670864.1:0-10173 GCF_000695815.1 Acanthisitta chloris
TTCCTGCTCAGCATGTACACAGATCTTGATACCTTTTGTGGTGATAAACCTATAGGACGAAAGAAAGCAAACCAGGCAGCTATTAAATTCCAGTCTTTAAATCCAGGTTTGCTATTCTTGTATTTTATGAAGAACATGAGGAAAAACATGATAAAACCATATCAAATGCTGGAGGTTGTACTTGTTAGTTGGAATAACAGCAGTTAGTAGTATTAGTTCCCTATTTATGGCATAGGTATATATTTAACATACATGGTAATGTGCATGTATACTGATAATTTAAAAAAAAGAAGCATACCTACTGTTCTGATATTTTCTATTAAATCATGATGAACATTTACCTCCCAGGAACAGAACCCAGATTTGATAAAAATGTGTGCTTGTGAGCTAGCTCAAAAGACCAAACACAATTCCTAGCATGAGTAAGAGTTACCCTGTATTCTTTCACATGATCTTTCCCATTGGCTCAATTCAGTGCACTGGACTTCTGACTGCTCCACCCTTACTGAGATTTTTCCCCCACTTGCTGGGTACGAAAGATCTGACTCTTCAGTGAGATTGCTGTCATTATTCATGAGCAGCATATATCTCCCAGCTGTCCCCTCACTCCCTCAGCTGCGAGGCAAGTCTTTCATGGGAGAACTGGAAGGGTGATCCGAACTAGCCAGTGAGCTGGGCCATGAAGTGTCTTCTAACACCTTTTCCCTTTTCAATGGGAAATTGTTTGCATAGACAAGTCTGAAGGTGAACTGTGCACTAGATACTTACAGAACGGCATTTACTGGGACTTGTTGCCTTTCATATCTTACAAGATTTTGGATGTTCAGTTGCCTTGTAGACAGACTTACACAACTGAATTTGCGCATGGACTGACTTCCAGCACTCCCTAAAAGGGGAAAAATAGAAAAATGACAAAGGCACTCAATACTATATTGATATTTAGCCATAATTACTTAATAAATTATGAATTCCAGAAAATTTTCAATTGTGGTTAGAACATGAGTGTCTCATTATGTACAACCACAATGCAATATATATAGGAGAGCTTAAAGTATTTTTTGTGGTGCATCCTACCATCTCTAAAGTGTTACTGCTATTCAATTAAGACCTTCACCTGTTCTCCTGAAGAACTGTATAATAATTCTGTCCCTAGGGAGTCATTGCTTCCATAGTGGAAAAGGTATTTGGCATAATTCATAATTAAGTCTGTGTCATCTGCAAATAAGTGCTCATATGGAGTAGCACTTAGAACCGACACCTTTACTGGGTGAATTTCCACGTGCCATCTGAATGTGGATCAATAATTCCCCCTATTTTCCAAGTCAAGAAAAGGAAAGAAAGGCTACTTCTCCAAAACTAGCATTAAAAAAAGATTGTTGAAAGAAAGGCGCTACTTCTCTCACAGTGGACATCCAAAACTAACATTAAAAAAAGATTGTTGAAAGAAAGGGAGGTGTATCTCTAAGAAGACTAAGTACTTACATCCTCCTGCTATAACTCTAGTTTCAAAGGCAATGGAGTGCTACTTAATCCTCTCCTTCCTCCAAGATTTTCATACAATTCAGGCAAATGCATTGGTGATTAAT
Organism: Acanthisitta chloris; assembly: GCF_000695815.1. Lineage (NCBI taxonomy): Eukaryota > Metazoa > Chordata > Aves > Passeriformes > Acanthisittidae > Acanthisitta > Acanthisitta chloris. The sequence goes on from NW_008670864.1 coordinate 1,587, forward strand.
AAAGAAGATAGCAATATTGGTGTAAAATTTTCTGGGCAGTTGTTATCTTACATGATGATAACTAAAACTGGGAGCTCATTCAAATGAGATGGAGTATATTTGTGTACATTAGTGTAAGTCTCAGTTTGCTAGTTTCTGGTTTTCTCCCAGTCATGAAAGACAGATTTGTGAAGGCATGAAGGGGACAAACAGAACACTGCTGTATTCTGTGGTTTCTTTTTAAAGGTTCAAATTGCTAAATCGTACCTACTTCACATAATCTCATTACATGTGAGATTTTCTTTATTTGAAATAATTGGAATAGTTGAGAGAAACACACATCAGCCATAAGCTGTGGCATAGCCTGTGAACAGGTACTGGCAGAGTTGCTAATTCTTGAGATTTTGTTTGCCTGAAGGAATATCTCTTCTGATCTTCGTTTAGTCATGAGTAACACAATGTAGATTTTTTTATGATTCATTACAAATATCTTACTGACTCAAACTGGTTTTCAAATTGTGGCATTAAAAGAGCTCAAAGAGAGTCAAGCAATTCTTACTAGTCATGGAAATATTTTCTCTGCTATCAAACTACCTTCAGGGAATAGATGCAGGGAATACCAGCAAAGCTTCTCTAAGCCTGGAAACAAAACCAAACTGCTCTGCACCTATAACTACTCTTTTCCAAGTGTTTTTGTTTGGTTTTCCTTTATCATTCTTTCTAATCCTTTTTCTATTGCCTGTACACAGCCTCAGTGTGCTTTTTGAGATTTGGTGATATTTATGACAAATTATACAACCTGGAGAATGACATTACAAACTGGCAGTCTGTGATATGAAGCCACGTATCACATACGTATCACCTGTCTTGTTGCCAAGATGCCAAGCAGTATCATTAATCAATGTACAAGAATATAGTGTGATCTATCTATAGGGGCACTAGGTCAACATACTCAGTGCATAGCTTCATAATCTTATGAATGCTTAGCAGGTCTCAGTTTGGTTTTGGTGTGGTTTTGTGAAGATGCCTTTTCTCTGTGCTTCTCTTTGCATATTTGTGGGTTTGCATACAGCTTGCATGTGAGTGTTTTCTGTGATTTTTATATGTGCTTGTTTGCATGAATCTGATTACGATTGTTTTATTATGGATGCAGCCTAATCCAGAAGTCACAGACCTAAAATATTATGGGTGTAGCCTAATCCAGAAGTCACAGACCTAAACATCCCTGTAGACAAAACTTAGTTCAAGTACAACTGCTAAACGTGGCTCAACTCAGTGCTCATGATTGGTCTCAAATAAGATGTTAAATTGTATGATTATATGAAGACAGAGAAGATATCGTATAAATCCATTACTCTTCCTAATAGTTTTTGTTCTGTACCAAAAGGTTTGTTTAGAAACAAGTGAATAGGCAATATGTGGTACAGAACTGGAAAAACTTTTTAAAATAGGGACATTAGAGGGATTAAGGCTATATAGTTAGAGAAAGGCAAATAAATAATATAAAAAATTCATATAAAAATAGTATATCTGGAAAAAGAAAAATGTACATCTTATTCAAGAAATATTTTTCATAAAATATTATCAACCTATGGTACTTACTACTATAAGGCATTGATGAGATTAAAAAGACATTGTGTCTTCAAGATTTGAGAGAGAGAATAATACACAGAAACCCATTAAATGATCTCAGACACAGAAAATCTCCTTGCAGAAGCCAACCACTAAATGACAGGACATAAAATGAAATCTCTCATAAAGCTATCTTTCATGCCATTCTGATCTGGATTTCTTGTGAGTTTTATCTTAATATTCAGCTCTGTCTGAGAATGAATCCTGTTCCTCACACCACTGTCGCAATGTGGAGCAATTCCTGTCTTCTTCTTGGGTTGTAGACTTACCTTTCACTGTGTGCACAGTGAAGATGCCAAGCCAGAAGATGACAAGGATAGCTGCAGCTTGGAGTTTCATTGCTGGTGACTTCTGTATCAAGGCAGAGAAGAAAGTGGCTATTGTCAGTCCTCTTTCACAGGTCTTATATATTGGGATTCAGTGGTCAGTTCTTGTGTTCACTTTTGGGGTGTCATGGAGGGCCTGACTATAAGCGGAAAAATTGAGTGGTAGTACTATTTCTGGTGACTGAGAACCACCTCCTTTCCCCCACCCATCCTTCACTAGCCCCCCTGTGAAGGCTTTTCCTGCTCAAACCAACTGTGGTTGCACTTGCTTCTGTGTTGTGAGTAAGGTTTATTTCAAGCAGCAAAAAGTGAGAGCTCTTGTTCTGTAGTGGAAACCTTTAATAAATGTTCCTGTCCTTTGACACCTCAATTTTGAGACCTTTAGCTAAGCCGCAATGCAGAGGCACAGAGTAACATTCAGAGGTACATCTTTGACCAATGGACCACTGAAAAGGGGAACTGTGAGCTAAAGGATGATGGAAACAGCAACACCTTGCCTCTTTCCAGAGTGGCTGTACGTAGTTGGTCATGTTAACACATAGCTTTGGAGGGGTATTGCTGCCCTTTTCTATGACTGGTTGAGGCTGTCAAAACTTTTCTGTTTGCTCTGTGATTTGATGTGGCCAAAGCTGATATCAGTATGTGCTGGGAGAATCAAGATTGAACACACTTGCATACAGATCCAGATCCTGCATACAGATCCACTGAAGCATAACTAAAATACAATGGTTTCAAAGAGGTGTAAGAGTTTATAAAGGGTTTTGTTGGGGCAGGGGCTTTTGGGTTTTGTTGTGATAGGATCTTTCTACTATAAAGAATGGAGCCCAATAAAGTAACAAGGCAATCAGAGAGGCAAAATTTGTAGCAAAGAAGAAAAAATTTCATCATTCTTTCATGTAAACATAGTGTTGATAACATGTCTGTCAACTTGTTACAACTGTACCTCTTTGCAGTCCATGCTAGCCCTATCTCCCAGGTTTAGGTGTCCTTTCTATGCTGTGGCAAGGTGGTCTCAGTTACTGGACAGCATTGCTACATGCCAGTGGTTTTGTACCTGCAAATATTTTTCAGGCAATCTGTGGACCTCCAGGCCACACACAAAGCAGCATCTGGATTGGCATCATCATCCAGAGCTTCTGCACAGAAATCCTCTCTTGTGCTTCACACTTTGGAGACTGGTAGAATAAGCCAAGCTTTGCTAGGCCCATAGGGACCCAGCTGGCCTGGTGTGAATAGGTAAGCACCAGGGTTCCTGACACCTCAGGTTGTGAGGCAATGCTCTAGAACAGCTGTCAGTGCAAGGTTGGGAGCAATCATTGAGTGTCCTGGTTTTGGCTGGGATAGAGGTAATTTTCTTCTTAGTAGGTGTCACTGTGCTGTATTTTGGATTTAGCACAAAAATAATGTTGATAACACATGAATGTTTCAGTTGTTGCGAAGTAGTGCTTACCCCAAATCAATGACTTTTCAGTTTCCTATGCTCTGCCAGTGAGCAGGTGCAGAAGAAGCTGAGGGGAGCATGGTCAGGACAAATGACCCAAACTGACCAAAGGGATGTTCCATACAATAAAATATCAAGCTCAGTACATAAACTGGGAGAACTTGGCCAGGAACCACTGATGGCTGCTCAGGGATGGAGTGGGCATTGGTCAGTGGGTGGTGAGGAATTGTATCATACATCAATCATTTCTCTTGGGTTTTATTCCTATCTCTCCTTTTCATTAAAATTATTATTAATAGTATTTTTTTCAATCATTAAACTGTTCTAATCTCAACCAACAAGGTTTACTTTTTCCAAGTGTTCTCTCCACTGGGGCTGGGGCAAGGGGGTGGTGAGCAAATGGTACTAATTTGCTGGCTGGACTTAAACCATGACAGCAAGTATGACATATTCCCTGATCTTTCCTCATTGCCTCAGCTCGTTACCTCCAGTTTTCCAAATTCTTCATAACATCAATATAAATTCCTTTGCATGGGGAAACAAAGCATGTGGAACTCAATTCCCTAAGATTCCTCAGGTGAATTAACACTGAGCTGAGAACGTTGCTCAAATACAGGTTCACAGGCTGTGATGGTTGGTCTGTAACTACAGGAACAGTCTGTAGGTCTTGCACATATGCTGTGTGGTTTACTTGTATGTACACGCATATTCTTTGTTCCTTTTGGTTTCATTCTTTCATCTTACATATACTGTACAAACCAGGGAAACCCAGGGTAAAGCAATGGCAAGCAGAAAATACTTTGACTGAATACCTGCTAAACCCACTTGCAACCCTAAGGAAGTTGCAATGAAATGGAAGCCAAAGCTTCAACCAATGCACTTAAAGGACATGCCTGCTGTCCTTTACACACGGGGGAGTAACCATACAGACCTCAGCAGTGCTATAGGGAAATCTACGCACTTAAAGGACGTGCCTGCTGTCCTTTACACACAGGGGAGTAACCATATGGACCTCAGCAGTGCTATAGGGAAATCTATGCTAAGTTTGTGTCCAAGCAGTGTAGCAGTGCTGTGCTGAACACTGGCTGAAATCACTCCTTGGATGAGATATTCTAACTTTCTGGTACTTGTCAGTTATAAGATGCAAGATAGCAACTTTGCCATTGAGGGTAGAGATGTTTTCTACCCATTGAGAAAGAAGATGCTCCCCCACTTCTGCTAACTGATACAATATGTACATGTATGTATATGCTGTCTACAGTATTGAGAGAAAGGGTCACCAGCTGAACTGAGCATGATCCAGCTCACAAAAACTCAGTTCTTCCCTCAGAACCTTCTGCAGGTTGTTCTGCAGGTGTTGCTAGAAAGCCTGTTGCTTCTTCAGTTATCCACCATTCTTCAGATGGGATGGAAAAATTGCCCTGTGGCAAGTTTTCCCCCCTCTTTGTACTTCTTATTCTCTATAGCCTCCTGGGCTGTGGTTCTGTGTTTTGGGGAAGAGTTTTGTGGGCTGGAGTTCCACAGCCCTGTCTGTGAATATTTGGTGATCTTTGATATTCCAATGTTGTATAAGGCTTGTTTTCATGTACCCTAACACCAGTGTGCACTTACTCTGTGCTGGGGCAAAAGCTTAGCATAGGATGATCAGATGTATAGTCTTTCTGTATTCTTGCTTAGAAGTCATATTAAAAAGACAGTGCCCAAAGCATTTTTCCTATTACTGCTTCTCAGCTCTGGAGAAGTTGAATACTGATGAACCTTGTCCTGGGGTTTGACTGCCTTATGTGTGGCTCAATCTTCACAGGCTGCTTACAGAGCATTCTGGAGTAAAATGGTCATTAGCAGCTTGAGATGCATTCACAGACAAAGCAGGCAGTATGATTATAGAATTCTCTAATAGTTTGTAAAATCTGAACTGTGGATAAAGATGACCATCACACTCCTTCTCAAACTCTTGGCCGCAGTTACGACGTTGTGTGTGCCATGCAAGCTTCCCTTCTCCTCCCCTCCACATCTCATGTTTAACACATACACTTTACTGAGAGAAATCAGGTGCAGACACTGGATTTTGAAGGTGTGATGTGCATGTGTATCAGTATTTAACCTTTGGAGCCTGTTCACATGCAGATAACCACAGACTTTGAATCTCCTGGGCTTCCTATACAATGTGGAAAGAGGCTGGACAGCCCTGGGAGAGTTCAGGGACAGCAAGCTCCTGCTTGAGGCATTCAAGGGCTCTCCTGAGCCCTTCAGCCCCTGTTCATGCAGAGCAGTCTACCTCCTTTTCACCAACACAGCAGCTGGAGCAGAGAGGTGAGGGGCACATGAGACTGCTCACACACAGCAGGAGGCAAAGCCATGGCTGGCTCTAGCACAGCTCCTAACCAACTGCTGAATGCAATAGTTTTCTTAATTTTTAACAAGGTCAAGCAATTTGTACTGAAATAACTCTTGTATGTACTCTGTTTCATGACAGCAACCCTGATGAAAGAAAAGAAATATAAGGTGAGCAGAGTGTTGAGGCTAGTATCAAAACTACTTATCAGGGTAAAGAGTTTGAAGTAATGGATTTTCTTGTACTGTAGTTAGCTTTGTAAAAAGAGAGGCCAAGATCTTCACAAATAAGTATTCTTATGCACTCCTAGAAATGAGCATCTTTAGTGAATGTTCAGCAGCCCCTTGAACTTGAATATGTGCCAGCAGGTCACTTGTCACTAAATCAGAGCATTCAGTGACTTTAAGAGTGGATTTAAGCAATATATGTATATATCTTGGACATGGTAAGTGAAGTTATCTGACCCTAATGTATTTCAATTTTGCATTGTTTCATAATAGTTGGAGCACTGGTTTAAGAATTACCAGCAAGTGACATCCAGCTGTGATATTTCCATGACTTTCTTCCCCCTCTTCTGCCTTTGCTTTTCAACACTTTTGCTCTGTGCATTTCATGCTGATTTCATAGATACCTGAAATAGCAGTTTATGTTCAGTATTTTAATTCATATTGTAACAAAGTAGAAACAAACACACACTCAGCACTCACAACTCAGTTGAGAGACCATGACTTTTAGTCTAAATTGGTAGCTTAAATCACATTTTTAATAACTACTCTGTTTTGTGCTGGTTTTGGCAGAATGCCTCCTTTAGAAATGTAACCCTATTAACAATACTTTCTCTTAATCATAATAGAATTTTTGCTTGTGGACCATCTGTTTCCACTACTATACTGCCAGCTTTTTCCTGCCAACTTTTCCCTGGTCCTGCCATCTTCCCTTGAGGTGTTATGTGCTCTTAAATAAGTTAGTTGTTTCAAAATCTTTCTTCAGTCATCCAATTTGAAATATTCACATCCACAAAATTAGACTGAGAATGATTTGGTTTGAAAGGGTCCTTGAATCAAACATGTAAAGGTTCTTTTACACACTATAGGCAGCTCTACAGTCAGCTGTATGCAGACATGCACCTCTTTTGCTGATGTTTTAAGCTGACTTGACACAAATGTGGCAGCCTCTCTGTAACAGAGGTGTTTGCTCTTTCTTTCATTCATTGTTGTTTTGTTTCAGTTTGTTTCAATGAGCAGTTATATAGTCACTCAAGATTTGCAAGAGGAATACTCTGATCCTTATCTTTCTAATCTTAGTCTTGTGAGTTTTGGTTCTTTGAGATGCTTGCTGGGAGGCTAACTAAACACGGTGCAGTGCTATTCCTGTAGAGAAAGACTGAGATGACTATAGCTCAATTCTGTGAAGGTACCTAAATATTGTACAATATGAAACAGGAGTCAAATACCTTTGGGAATTTGTGGAATATTCTCAGTCCATGTGGAGATACCTTCTAGCAGCCTTCCAGTACCTGAAGGAGGCCTTCATAGAGCTAGAGAGAGACTTTCTACAGGAGTATATAGTGATGAAACAGGGGGCAATGGCTTTAAACTGAAAGAGGGTAGGTTTAGATTAGATATTAGGAAGAAATTCTTTACTCAGAGGGTGGTGAGGCACTGGAACACATTGCCCAGAGACGCTGTGGGTATCCCATCCCTGGAAATATTCAAGACCAAGTTGGATGGGGCTCTGAGCAACCTGTTCTAGTGAATGGTGTTCCTGCCCATGGCAGTGGGGTTGGAACTAGATAATCTATGTTTCTATGATATGATTTCTTTTCTTCTTGGGATTTTTCATTATTTCTTTTTCCACGTTCTCTTCTTCAGCTGTCATGTAAAGCAGAGAACATAGATTTTGTATAACACTTCTTTTTGTGCATGCCATATCTGTAGGATCAAGGATGTGGGAACCAAGTGTTATTCTGTTAGTTATCAGGAGAAGAATAAAGCCTATTTTGTGGGAAATAAATGTACTTCTTGCTTAACCATGGATGGTCACTACCTGCAGCACTGGAGATGGACCACAACGAGTATGTCACTTCTGTGTAAACCTGAGCTTTCCTCAGAGCAGTGAAGAAGCTCAGATGCTTCTCAGTTTATAACAGTTTTCTCAAAGGTTTTGGTTACAGTTTTCTAATGCTTTGGAGAGAGCCCCTTGGCCAATCTGTATATGTTTAGATTCCTTCACTCCATGACAGCTATCACAGGGAATATGTTGAAGAGCTAAGATTGTTAGGGGAAGGGGGGAGTTACAGTATATATATCACCCATCAGTGATATTTGTATGCCTCACCCTCATTTGTTGCACATGTACTATTATTTACAAGTATACAGACTTTTTCTTATCACTGCCATTAAATACTTCTGCAGTCATATCTGCTTTAATGAACATTTGAAGGGTAGGCTGTGTAAAAGAGAATCACAAATAAAGCAGCAGATTCCAGGAAGAAGAGCAATATGCAGAACCAGCAAGCTTGGATTCAACTTTTAGTCCTTTATCTGGTAACTTCTCTTGTCTCTGCCCAATAATTATTCTAACCCTTCAGCATGTGTTTTGACATGATGAAGAAAACTGTGCATGCTCTCCACATACTTGTGCCTGTCTAGTTCACACGTGCCAACAGACCTGCTGCATCAAATACCTCTACTCTTCTGGCTTTTCCCCACAGTGGAGGCACCATCTTGAGTCTTTCTCCTCTTGAGACACTAGGTTTTGCAAAATTCATAGAGATTTCTGCCTTTTTTTTTAACATTGGTTAAAATTGGCCAGTGGATTAAAAAATTAATTAAGGGACAGACAAATAATGCAAAATTCCTTTTTTTTTTTTTT
>NW_008670865.1:0-3041 GCF_000695815.1 Acanthisitta chloris
GGAGATACATGTGAGGGAATCACTACTCTATCTATTGTGTGTAGACACAGTCTAACAATTAATTGGACTTTTCTGGTTGGGGTTTTTCTGGAAGCTCAGTAGAGTTTAACAATACGAGATGACATTTGCAACATAGCTCAATGACCTGAGGCAGAACAAGTCTAGAGTCAGAGGAGTGCAGTGGTTTACTTAGGATTTATTGGCTGAGTTTTAAAGAGTAATAAAGAGCAGTATAATAATATCTGACACTTGGAAGTCTGGAAGCAAAACTACCCTGATATCTGTACTGCTAATCCTAATTATTTTCTACTATTAAGAGATACAATTATCTGTATCATAGATAAAAGGGTTTTGATTGGGCTTGTTTCCTATTGTGCTGGTTTGAAAGCAAACCAGTGAGAGACTCCAAGTCAGTGGAGTACAATTTAATAGGAAAAACAAAACAAAACAACAACAGATGCAACTGTACAAAAAGAAACCACTGACAGAGTCAGAAAGTAACATGACACCCTGTTAGTCAGGGTGTTGGTAGTAGTCCCATTAAATGATGGCTGCAGTCCTCCTGGAGTGATGAATCTGTTGGAGCGGTGATCCCGCAGATCCTGTCCTCACCTTAAGGTTCAGTGGCAGCTCTTGTTCTCTGGGAATCCAGCAGGCAAAAGGGCATCTGTGCTGGTCCAAACCCCAGTTTATATCCCTGTGGGAATGCTTGGCTCCCCACCCCCATGGGAATGCTTGGCTCCCCCCCTGCATGCATGGTTCCTAGACAGCCCACTAAACAGAGACAGCCCCCTGAGGGAGCCATCAGGGATGAGGAGATAATGATCACTGCCTCCACTTGCTTTAACAGCTTGTGGAGATGACAACAGCATACATACCACGGGTTACCCCCACAATGCAACCCAGGACACCTAATCTTCTGATTGGCAACAAATATGTTTCTTTTGTTCTAGACCTTGAGTAGCACCTGGCACAAGGAAAATTCAAGGCAAGGCCTTTTGGTGCAGCAGCAGGAGAACAGGCAGACCTGCAAGATCACATACACATCTTAGTATCTCAGGTGCAATGTGGAGTTAACTTAGCTGGATTTTTTTTAGCAAAGGGAACCACTCATTCAAGTATATGTATTTCACTGACATTTTATACAATGGCAGCTCTTAAATATTCTTCTGCTTAATTGCTCTGAGGAGCTTGTTTTGGTACTAATCATTTAAATGTGCTATGCATGTCTCCAGTAATTTCAGATATGGCTTTTCTTTCTAAGTTATGTGGTAACACCTATATATTGCAACAGTTTATGCATGAAAAATGCACAAGAGCTGCAGTGTTTATATATTACTATCAGGGTCGAACAATTTATTAAAAGATAAGACAAAAATTTCAGACTTGAAGAGGATGATGTAATACACAGGATAGAGAAATGGCCAAAATCTAAGTTTTCAGATATAAACCCTTCCTTTTATAGCAGTTTGGCATGCTGCATAAATAACTTTGCTCGCTCACTTGATACCAGGTGTCTTTGCAACACATTTTGTAGAGTTCATCAGCTGAGGAAAAAGGTGGTGGACAACAGGATGAAAGCACCAAGGAAATATAAGAAACACAGAAGAGAAGAAAATAGTTTCTAGTTGATTAGAATCAGAAAGACTTTCCTTCTGGGACTGGTGCTTAGGCTCCAAGGCAATGTGAGCCAGGTGAAAGCCCAAAACACGAGATAGCCTGGATGTCTGAAATTCTTGCCTATCTTTGTATGACTACTTGTTGTATTTCTCCACCATATTTCTCCCTTTCTTCTTCTTTTATTTTCAGTTTTCTTTAACTTCCTCTTTCCTTTTGGTTCTTTTTCAGCTATTCATGCCTAGACAACAATCCACTTAGAACTACCTGTAACCTTTGTTTCTTTCTGGTTTCCCTGTAAAGACCTGTATGAACCTTTTTGTCCACACCCATCCTTAGACATCCGCAGTCTCATGAAGCAGGAGCTGTGACAAGATCTGACATTTCCTGACAGAAGGATGGTCTGAATACCCCTGTTTCTAGGCTCCAGATATGCGGGGTATTAGTAGGAACTTTCTTACTCATCCTTTCTGTATATACCCTCAATAATGGCATGGGATGATCACTTGATTTCATGGAATAAAGATCCAAACTCATCTTGCCTCTATCTTAACTATGATTGGAGCCTGGTTCCAGCTCAAGTGATAGAATCATAGCATCATTAACATTGGAAAAGGCCTCCAAGATAATTGAGTCCAATATTTGATGAGATAACACCGTGTCAACTAGACAACAGCACTAAGTACCACAAGAAGTTATTTCTTGAACATCTCCAGGGATAGTGATTCCACCACTTATCTGGGAAGTCTGCTCCAACACTTGACATCTTTTCCATGAAATTATTCTTTCTGGTGTCCCACCTGAACCTCCCCTGGCACAGCTCAAAGTTATATCCTCTTGTCCTATTACTTGTTACTCAGGAGAAGAGACCGACTCCCACATGACTACAACCACCTTTCAGGTAATTGTGGAGAATGAGAATGTCTCTCCTGAGTCTCCTTTTTTTGCCGGTGAAACAACCCTATCTCTCTCAGAATATCTTCAAAATATTGGCTAAAGCCAGGCCAATGACATTAGGCTCTTCTGTGTGCAGTCAATGTATTGTAAAAATTCAGAGGGTTCGGTAACCATCTCCTCTCTCACATTCTGTCTATGTAAATCAGTCCCCTGTGCTATGTTTGGAGAAAAGAATCAGTCTTCAGATTAATACAGTTTATCCTGGCACAATTATACAGTTTTGTTCATCTTCAAACATATGAATTTGATTTCCCCTGATTAGATGGGTAAAACTCCTTGAAAATATTTAAACTCAGTACAATAACATGACACTTTCACTCCTCTCTGCCATCAAAACGGGAATGAAGATGTTAGTTTGGGGAGGAATCAGGCAATCTAAATTATTCAGATCTAAAAGTTTTAAGTTAGAACAATTTTTCAAATTCATTTGCATCTGGATTGCAGCAGTCTCAGCCCATGTCTGTCTA
>NW_008670865.1:3076-6225 GCF_000695815.1 Acanthisitta chloris
AAGTCTATCCATCATCCCAAAGTCATGATTATTTCATAAGCAACATTCAGTGTTCAGTCAAGTCTTTAACTCATCATTCAAGTTACCATAGTTTAACCATACAGGCATCGTTTAGAAGAACTCATGCTGAACATTACTTGATGAAGCTAAATCCCATTAGCAGAACAAACAGTACAAAATTCTGTGTCCTGACACCACAATAAGGTATACTTACATATTCACAAAGCATACAGGTACAGATCACTCATCACATATTGGAGCACATCCAAAGCCTCTAGGAGGAATATTAATAATGCCTTCTCTTGCATTTCTGTTGGAGGAACAGCTCAGTTAGTTTCAGTCTGCTGTCTTTATCTTATCTATTATACATTTGAGCGGTTACACTTTGCTTCTGAAAGTGTACATGAAAGATATGCATTAACAAGGCAAGAGCACACAGGGGAGCATATGGCCACCCTATACTAAGATTCTTGAGCTGACAAAAACCTCTACCCACTTGTCTGTGCATGAACTCTCTTTGCTCTTCTGTCATTTCCCCACATCACTTTGCATATTGAGAACTGTCAAAGAAAACCTGTTGGAAAGCCCAGTGCTCCGTGTACAGCCAAGCCCTCAGTTTTATGTGGCATATGCTATGGGTGGAATGAAATTAAAACATAATACAAAGAAAGATTAAAAGGGTTTTAGGAAGGGGGAAGCTAAAATGGAGAGACATGATGTTGGTGAGGAGCATAAGCAGTGCATGAGACTGCAATGTCAGGGAATAAAACAGGTGGGAAGGGAGGAACGGTTAAATCTGACAGGAAACACAGAGAGAGGTCACTTCTCTTTGAACTGCATCCTGAACAATTTTAATTATCGTACCATATCTGTGGGCCTGTAAAAAACGTAAGTTTTCTTTTAGGCTTTTGCTTTTGGATTTCTACTTCTACTGAGTCATGAAGGAGACTTAGATGATTAATGACATAGAATCATAATTTGTGGTATATGCACATTCCCAAACACCTTCTAGAATTCAGTGAATAGGTCAATTAATAATACCTATCACATCTTAAAAGTGAGTTAATCACCTATGTGGGATAATACTGTACATATTTAAAACTATAATTACATAATGTGATGCTCTAACAAGGTTCATTTTCTATCATGACATCTACCATATATATTTCCCCTGTGATATATACAACATGATTTGACTTGAAAATCTTACAAACTGTCATTATCATCTACGATACATATTAAAAAAGAAACTAGAATACTTGTAAAAAAGCATCTAAAGAATGTCATTTAAGCTGGCCAGATATACTCAGTTAATGGAAATAAATGAATTCTTAAGTTAAAAAATAATCATTACAGCTGTCAGTGAAGGTTCATTGAGTTCTACATTAGAATAGTGTAAAATTTCCTAGGCATAAAAATTACATCTTCCATTCAGACTGGAAAAAACCTAACCAACAAAACTTCACAACTTTGTGGTTTGTAGAAAAAAAACAGTACAAAACTCCTTCTCCAAAACACAAGATTATTTAGTTGAGGCTACAGAAAAAAATACCACTATCTGTTATCAATATAGAGTATATAACATAACCGGGGAATTCTGTTTCTAGGCAGAAGGAAGGCTACCATGTACTGCTGATATCGAGTTGTCACCAGTCTCTCTGTAGCATGAAAATCTCTAATGTGTATCTTCATTTCATGAATATTATATGCACAATGCTCACTGTTTCATGGAACATAAACTAGAAAACTTCCTTTTTTAACTTCAAAGGAGGGTGTTTTAACCTTCAGGCTCTTTCTGGGCTAAGAATTTCTTTTTTGATGGGTGGAACATGTCTCTTCTCAGAACAGCTGTATGAAAGGGACATGATCTCCAAACGCAGGGTAGACATAGGCAGAAATAGGGACTGAGTCTAGGAATTCCACTTCTCACTTTGTGAGTCTCTAACTTATGAGCTGTTATGTTCCCTTCTCCCCTACGTTCTTTGAAAGGGAGATAGGTATATTGTTCAACTGTTTGAAGGAAAGATCAGAAGCATCTCCCTGCAGATGAACACTCTGAACTGTAGCTTCCCTGTGAGCAGAAGTGTCTCCTTCAAATATAGAGAAAAGCTTCTGAGAGGGAGATTTTGAGACTTGTTACCTGCTCAATATGTACAAACACCACTGGGAAGCTCTTCGTTACTCTTTGTTCAGCTTGCTGGTAGATTTAAATCTCCTTCCAAAGTGTCTTAACTCTCCTTCTTCCCTATACATTGAGCACTGGTACCTTACTCTATGGTATAAATTCTGGTCTGCAGAAACTAAATCAGACATGCTAATCTTCAGGAGGAGGAGGAAGAGGAGAAGGAGAGACAATGGAAGGGAAATTTGACTTTCATATTTCCCATCTAATAGTTTCTTATCTCCCAAAGCTGTGATGGAGAGAAGCATGTAATATACTACTCTAGTAGCAACCGCTTAAGTATCCACAAATAGTAAAGATATTTTACTTTAAAAGCACATATAAAATAAATTCATAGATTCCTGGAATTCTAGAATGGTTTGGGTTGGAAGGGATCTTCTAGTTCCAATGCCCCTGTCATGGGCAGGGACATCTTCTACTAGACCAGGCTGCCCAGAGCCCCAAACAACCCAGCCTTGAATACTTCCAGGGCTGGGACTGTGTATGAAGATTGGAGAAGGATCACAATCTTTGTATTGCCACTAAAGAATGTTTATTGGAAAGGTTAGTCCCGTTAGAATCATAGAATCATAGAATCAGTCTGGTTGGAAGAGACCTCAAAGGTCATTGAGTCCAACCCTACCATTGTTACTAGACCATGGCACCAAGTGCCACATCCAGTCTTGTCTTGAAAACCTCCAGGAATGGTGAACCCACCACCTCCCAGGGCTGCCCATTCCAATGCCTTACTACTCTCTCCATAAAAAATCTCTTCCTAATATCCAACCTAAACCTCCCCTGGCAGAGCTTGAGTCTGTGCCCTCTTGTCCTACTGCTAGTTGCCTGGGAGAAGAGACCAATCCTCACCTGAGTACAAACTCCTATCAAGTAGTTGTAGAGGGTGATAAGGTCTCCTCTGAGCCTTCTCTTTTCCAGGCTAAACAATCCCAACTCCATCAGTCTCTCCTCACAGGACTTGTACTCAAGT
>NW_008670866.1:0-54259 GCF_000695815.1 Acanthisitta chloris
TGCGGGATGCTCTGTCTCTGAGCAGCGAGAGCTCCATGCGGGGGAATCATCTCGGGCTGCCTTGCCCGAGTTAACCGGGAAGATTTGTCATAACTGAGAGGAGTTTGCCATTTTGAGGGCTGAGGATAGATATTCCTTTCTTTCTTTTTTTTTTTTTTTTTTCCTTTTTATTATTTTTTTTTCCCCCTAGTGCGCTGTAACCAGGTTCTGTCTCTCGGAAAACTGTGGAGTGGAAAATGCCTCGAATTTCACAATTGCATGCAAATATGCATTAATGTTATCCAGATTCTTTCAGTCAGGGACTTAGCAAAAGCTGCTTCCTCAGTAAGCCTGCGACCATGCAAGCGTTTGTGTGTTTGTTTAACCTAGGCATGTGCATTTCTTTTGAAGCCCCGAGCCTAAGTTCTGCCATTTTTAATGCTTCCATTGACTTCAATGGGCTTACTTAAGGGATTAAGAACTTGTACTATGGTTGAGAATATGCTGGATCAAGCTTCTTTTGAAGACAAGGCGAGATGAGTTAATTAATTAAAATCATAGTCAGTTTGTTCTGATAAGGAAAAGACAATTAACCCTCTTGATAAGCAGCTAAAACCTCAAATGATCCCAAGAACGATTTTCCTTTTTTTTTTTTTTTTCCAATTAGGCAATATTATTGAAGAAAGAGCCTTTGATAAGACCAGAATTTCATACAAAATTGTGAGGCTCTCTCTATAGGTTGTTTCTCTCTGCAACTTTCCTGTAGAAGGGAAGGGGTTGGAAGCTTATTCCTGAAAAAAATACTTACTGGTCTTACAGTGAATCTTGCTCTCTTGTGAGTTTTTTTGTTGGTTTGTTGGGTTTTTTTAATGAATGTTACATTTCATCACATTCAGGCTGCTTCTCTAATCTTCTGACAACAGTTATCAAAGGCTTTTCTTGAAACTGTCTTGACTTTGTAGATTATTTTGTTCATTAAAACCCAATTTTCTCATTTGGCTTTTGGTGCCAAAGCCGTGAGGCAATAAATCAGTTGAGGTTTGGAGATGGGGGGAGTCATGCAGCAGAAGCTATGCTCTGTTTCTTCCTCTCTTCCCCCATTATTAAGAAGGTGTCATAACAGAGCGTGGTGCTAGACAGCACAGGTAAAATAACAGCACTCCATTTCCAAATGCTCAGCAAGTCCTGAGGGCTGTAATCAATACAGGTTTTTAGATTAAGCTTGGTAGGAAGCGATGCACAGTTCAGACATATTAGGAGAAGCCTAGGGAAGTGACTCAGGTTTAGAAGCCCATTTCTTCTGTAATGTGCCTTCTAGTTTTTGCTGGACCCAGTCCAGCTTTGCTGTGAATGTGGTGCTGTCACATACAAATGCTGTATGAATCAGTTCGAATGTGGGACCATCAGTCTCTTCTAACCTCTGTCTCTTTTGGGAGACAAGGATAATTTCCTCTGTCCTCTCATGAGGCAGAGCTGTGCTGGCCAGCATGGGAGCAGGATGGAAATGTGCTGGTTCCTTGTTGCCTGTCTCATCTTGGCCTGCCTACTTAGCCTTTGGAGTGATTTGGGATGCCCACAGGATGAGTGCTTAAGCGGGCCCATAAAGCTTGAGGTTTGGCTCCCCTTTCTGGGTTTCGTTTGATTAGGTAGTAATGTGACCCAAAATGAGACCATCTAGGCCATTTGGGATTTGCCAAATAAACCTTGGGCTTGTTGTCAAACTGTATTTGCTGGCACATGCAAGCAAGTCAAGTAGTGCCAACAGATATTGAGTTGATATAAATACAGGAATGTTCCTAGTTTGGGGAGGATTCTCTTCGGAAGGAGAGGAATTTTGTCACTGCACAGATATGTATACTGAATTAATGCTTCACTTGAAGGAATTTGTATATGGTGTGCATATCATCAGCCACAGGTGATCTGAGGAAAGCATGTTCTCGCTATATTTTGGGGCAGTGAAAGAGGCTGTATGGCAAAAATGAAGGAATTGGCATGTAGCTTCTTTTGGAAGTATAGCTGTAAGGACAGACCTCGGTATACCACTTTTTTTTTAACCAGTAGTTTACCAAGTAATTCTTTGGACAGTATTTCATATTAGATGTGAGACTGGTAGGCTGATGCACTTTCAGTGGCTAAAGGTAATAACAGTGTAGCTAAACATGCAAGTTCAGGGTTTTTTCCATTAGGGTTAATACTTTGCTCATTTTTATATCACACCCTCTGCAGCAAGACTTACCTCAAACTCTTCTGGTCTGAATCATCTCCTTGAGAGTTATTAGGGGTGAGAGTTTCTTCTTAAGTTGCAAATCAACTGAGATGGGTTCTCATGCACTGAATTCCAGCCAAAAGAGCCGTGCTAGGGTTAGAAGCCGCAAAGTATTTCCTTCCCACACGTTGGAGTAAAAGAAGGAATTGAGAATTTCTCAGCCTGTCTTGGGATGAGATGGCCTTATCATAGCACACAGAGGCAAGAATGCATAAAGTATCATCTTCCTAGACCTGTGGACCTTGTCTGGTCCTCTGCGATTCCTTCTCACAAGAAGACCTTTTGGATGAAGTGTGAACTCAAGGTTTAGTTCTTCTTTGAAAGGAGGGACACCATAATTCTAATTGTCTTGTATTTAATGTTTAGGAGCTGTGTTTATATACTAGCCGTGCAGAGCTAGAAAAATAAATGTTGCATGCAGTGCTTGGTTGACAAAAATTTCTTTGAAGCATTGAAATATTTAAAGACCAGAACACCCAATGGGATAGAAAATGAGCCCATGCTGTAAAACAGTGGAGTATATAAAGAATCACTAGCCCCTGATGGTTACTGCTAATGTGATATTAATGTTTTTCTTGGTAATGTAATACATCCACAGTATACAAGCACTATAATAATAGCAGTTATAATCTTGGCTCATGGCCAGGGCACCCAATTCAAATGGTGCAGTATATTGTAGAGAATTCCGATTCTTTGTGATATTCCAATCAATAACTGGAGGCAAAAATAAATTCTGGTTTATGTAAATGCCAGCTGGATTCTTCAGTTTTTCCTTGCTCAAAATTTTCACTGAGGTACATGATAATTGTGCATGTTTAAGGGTGGCCAGAGTTCTCCTGGCTTTGGAATTTCAGTGGAAGTCACAGAATCTTTTTTGATTTATGGAAAAAGTGAGGAGATTGAAAGAAGGAGAAGTTAGAAGGCATAAAGCTTGTGTGAATTTAGTT
This sequence comes from Acanthisitta chloris, assembly GCF_000695815.1. Lineage (NCBI taxonomy): Eukaryota > Metazoa > Chordata > Aves > Passeriformes > Acanthisittidae > Acanthisitta > Acanthisitta chloris. The sequence continues at coordinate 3,193 of NW_008670866.1, forward strand.
TTGCTTTCACTAAATCCCCTGGGAATACTTGAAGAAGAAGTATAACTTGCATCTTTTGATGGTGAATGCAGAGAGGTCCCTGGAGAGGGAAAGACGAAGCACCTTCAGAACCAGATCCTGAGAATAACAGATTTCCCTGATTTATGGCATTACTTTCATTGGAGACTATAAAGTCCCAGTGCAATAAACATTTTGCAGCATGGGCTTGCTAACCTTGTACCTTCACCTGAGACCTAGGAGAGAAATTAACTTTATTATAAACAGCTCTCGAACTGAAAAAAAAATGGTTTTGTGTTCAGCCAGAGAAATGCAAAGGAAACTATCAGAGAATGAAGAATGAAACCGAGTCTTATTTTCATACTTTTGCACTTGAATAAAATGTTCATTTAAATTAAAAGACAGTGCTGTGTCTGCTGTAACCTGGCCTTGCCTGCTTTCCCTTCACAAAACCTGAAGCAGTGAGCAGCGTGGCACGGAGGTGCAGATGCAGACCTGGCTGCAGCTAATGGGCTTTGGGTCCAGCAGCAGCAGTGTAGATGTGCTTCCCTAAAGGGAGGGTTTGAGATCTTGAGTGTTGTGAGTCTAACCACTTTCAGACTGCAGAGCTGTTGTGTTGGTAGGGAACTCATATTAACACTTTTCCATATGAGATGCACCAGGGTAGTCAGGAGCTGAGCATCACTGGGGTAGTTCATACTACTGAAACACTTTGAGTAAATAGCATCAGTCATCAAGAAAATATTTTCACACTGGGAACGGGACTGCTTTTGTTGAAATTAGCAAGCACATTTTTGAGGTGGAGTATACTTTTCTGTTTCTGTTTGATAGAACATGTTTGGTTTCCTGGCAGTTCATAAATTTCCATAATTTTCAATGAATCTTTAAGCAACACTGGGTGAAATTCATTCTTTTCAGAGGAACAGCTCAGAGGCCTTGTGCTGCAGGTGAATTACATCCTAGTGTGGTTCTATTGAATAGGGAAATGCGTTTTAGTGACAGTTTTAGACATGCAAGTACTGAAATGGATAAAGTTAACTGTTCATAGGGAAGGGCAGTATTGAGGTATTCCTTATGAGATGCAATGTCTGGGTTAAACTATCCAAATTCTTAAACTCCCAAATGGGCCGACTTGGAAGGCTGTACAAATCGGCAAGAGGTTTTCAGCTCCATGTTGCCAGTTTAAAGCCTCATCGTCACTTTCCAAACTTCAGTGGGTAGATTTCAGCATTGAAAAACTCCAAAGTAATGGAATAGAGGGATCTGACCTGGAGAATGCTCCTCTTCTTTTTCATGGAAGGCTCTTTGCCAGAGTCACACGTTGCAAAAAGTGCATGGGAAATTGCTGGATCAGTAATAGGATGGTGCTATATATACAGAGTGCCTTTAGCTGAAGGTTTTGTTTCTTTTGCTATTTGTATGGCTTGCCCTGTGCGAGGCAAAGTGAATGCTAATTCTCTACAAATCTGGCATCCAGTGGTTGAACTTGAGTCTGTACCCTTTTGTATCTAATCCTGAAAGCCTCAGTTTATTCAAGATTTTCTGTAAAATCAGCTTGGCTGAGTGAAGGCCACGAGTGTAGGTGTGTCTGCTGGTACTGATTAAAACGAGACATAGTCGTGAAAGCAGCAGACCTTCAGAAACTTCAAGGGGACAACTTGTATCTTCTGTGTTAAGGACATTTTCCCAAATACAATGAAACAAAGGCTTTTGTTTCTTCCAATCTTCCTTCCTGTCTAAGTTAACAACTGGAGAAGCATATATTTTCATCCATGCTTTTCATACAATTGATCAGTACATTGATCTATTTGCTATTGACAGGGTTTTTTTCCCCCTTATTATCACTTGAATTGAATATAAAATGTTTGTTTGGTTGTTTGTTTTGCTGGATTTTTACTAGGCCAGAAGTCTAGTTTTGTTTGCACCTTTATGCACTTAGAAATGTATGACCTGATTTCCTTAAAATTACTTTTATAGATGGTAAGAAAAAATTATGTATAATACAGAGATGACAGGTAATGTGCTTTAAAATTAATGTTCAGAAAGCTCAAGAAGTTCTACTGCGATAATTCAACATATCAATCCATTTCTACATTAAATCCTAGAACAAGACTGTAAAACAAATCTTACTGAAACTCATTCACTGGAGAATTTGTTAATGCTTTTTTGTAACTCATAGCTAACAGTGAGCAGGGAGTTAGGTCTCATCAAATGCTTTTAAGGCTATAAACAGTAAATCAAATGGCTTCTTTAAACTGAGGAAAGACTCGTATAATTGATGCAACTAAAACATGCCTTTTCCTGGATTACTTTTAAGATCAGATGGGAGGAGAAAAAAACCCATGACCAATTAAATGATGAAGTCTCACTGTGAAACAGTGTTTTGCTCTTTAACAAGTGCAGTGCAGTGTGTGATTTAACAACTGATGAACTTTCTCAATTCTGAGAGTTATCTAATCTTAGGCTAATGTCATGTTTGTGTAAATATTGTGAGGTTTGGATTTATTTTTTTTTCCGTTAATTTCTCAGTGTGGAAGGGATAGATGTCCATACAGACAAGGATAGGTTAAGAATCATGCTGTGCATCAAATACATGTGACATCTTTGGTGCACTTTTGGTGCAATTTCAGCTATTCTTGTTCCATTATTGTGCAGTAATTTGTTCTATTTAAAAAAAAAGACCCCAACAGATAATTGTGAGGATGTTACAGCTACTAGTGTTGGAAAGATATATCATTTTCAATTTAAACTTCCCTCGTGGTAGAGGCCTGCTGTGAAATATTTGCCATAACAATGCAAAGTAACAAATGTTGAGATGGAACCACTGTTTTTTATCTGTACTGCTGTCTGCAATTAGCATTCATTTTCTGTAATGATTTAAACTGAGTCACTTGAAATTGTTGTTTTAGTTAGTGTCTCTCTTGTTATTTGTGGTAAGTATGATGAAATACATTTTTTAGTAATTCTTTTCAGCCTGCACTTGCACTGTGCTCTGGAGTACACATGACAGTGTAAGTCATGTTTGAATAAACATGCAATGCCTGCATTTAGTGGATTGTGTTCATGCTGTAACAACCAAGGATCTTTTACATCCATTTTAGTTTCTGTAAAGCAAGTAAGTGGTTCTAAAAAAACTATTATAAATCATGTAAGCCCAAATGATCCTATCTATAGGGTTCTATTATATGATTCATTGTATCGGAGTGAGGCTACAGGATAAAAATTTTGACCTCAACATTAAGGATGTACAATTTTGAGGCCACTATATCAATATTCTGTAGACAGATCTAGTTGTTCAATGGGATATTTAAACACTGATGCACTTGCACTCTAGGAATGAATGCAAGGAGATACTGTGCAGATATGACTATCCCTTTAACATCATTGGCTTCTACAGGAGAATGTGGGTGGAAGACCAGAATTATGTCTTATTACTTTTATTCTACCATACAAATAGTCTTTCTGTCCTTTGAGCAGGTCTGTGCTTGCTTTGACTACAGTTATAGTACTTTTGTTAAGACGAAAATGTGGTTGGTTCCTGAAGTGCAAGCCTCAAATCCCATGTATGCAAAGAAAGGATTGAATAAGTACTTGAAATTCAGTTTGACTTATTTGCACTGATTTAGGGTAATATTTTGATCTCAGAAGTTACATTTGAACAATGTAACTAATCAGTGTGACTAAATGCTTCTGTTTTATGGTTTTTTTTTTGTTTTAAAGCTAAGACTAAGCATGAGCAAAAATTCATACGTATCTATCCTTTGGTAGCAATTTTGACAGGCCTGCTTATAAACAACATTTGATTTCCATGCATTGGGAAAAAATGAAACAGAAATGAAACAGTCTCTTTTCTTCCCATGTCCAAATGATGCTATTTGTGATGCAAAGTCACAAGTTTGTAAATTCCAGAATTTTTTAAAAACTCATCTGCCCTTGTCCTCCAGCTCTATGATACAGTATTTAATCATATGACAGTGGCACATGATTTTTGCCTGCTGCACTTTTCTTACACCTGTGCTACTTTGTGCCCAGCAAAAGGAACAGTAGCTGAGGAGGCTGTATCCCCCACCCCTATTCCCAGTGACTGTAGGTAGGGTAAGAAACATATTTACTATGCGGTTCTTTTAGTTCTGCTGTAGTGGTGGTTGGTACTTTGTAATGTTGGAGTTCTAGGTTTGCTCTGCTGAAGATCCATGGGAGGAATTTGAAACATGATTAGAAAAGACCTGCTGGTCTCAATAACCAGGGCTATGTCCTCGCCCAACATGGTGGAGGCTGTGATCTGGAGTGAGGAGGGCAATTTCTGTTCTTTTGAGTCTGATGGGAGAACTAGTAAGTTTGGTAAGGAGCAGGTCATTCCACCACAGGGAGCCTGATTCTCCTTTCACGGAGAGGGGAAATAGATTAGGAGCCAACCTTTTGAGTTTTGTATTTGTGTGATGTCTGTGGGAAATGACATTAATATATTTAAATTACTTCTGTCTGTTGCACAAACCTGAGCACACTCGTGGAGACTTTGACAGACCCACATACAGGTGTGAAAATGCAGTGGGCACCAACCTCTGTTGTTATAAAGGTCTGCACTACAACTCACTGAGCAGAGGTTTCCCCTCAGCTGCCTCTGTGTGCTTCCTCCCTGCAATGTGGGAACATGTCTGCAATGTGGGAACGTGTCTGGCAGCATTGTGTCTGGCTGCTGTTCTCTGACCTTCTGCCAGCATGTCCCAGAAGAGGACCTGTGCTTCACTGAAGAGACAGGGAAGGCAGAACTGGTGTGCTGGTGTCTGGAAAGAGGTGGAAGTCTCAGCTTGGCAATGTCTGTTGGAGTGGGATCCGGACCCGGAGTAATGATGAATCTCAATATGAGTATGGTCGTTCTCCTTTATTCTTAGTGCTTACAAGATATATATATAGATATTCACACAGTGTACGCGAATGGTTTATTGGTTTATTGCCCTTGTCCAAGTGTCCAGGGCAAACTTATGATTGGTGCAAGGAGGTGTCTATCAACACTCCGGGACTTTCCCAGGAATTCCAAGGAGCCTGTTGACACTGGACCCAGAGCTGGTCAGGGCCCGTTCTGCCAAGCAGAGCTCTCTCCTTATCAGCAGGTTCAAGGCTCGGTCACAGCACGCTGTAGGCCTTACACCACACTACAAGCTGGGTTGTCAGCTCCAAAGAAATCATGTCCCTTTTCGTAGAGCCATTCCTCCACAATGTCCACCTTACAGGAGAGGCTGGGATGCAATGGGTGTGATAGTGTAGCTGAGCAGGAGAGTGGTAGGGAGGAAGCATTTCAGTAACCCGCTCCATGCTCTTCCAAGGAGGTGACCTCTCCTCAACCAGCTAGTCCTGACCAGAGACATGTCTGTGAGTGCTTCTTGTCTTCAGGCATTTTGGAAGTTTGAGCCGATGGACAGTTTTGACTAAACAAATCACTATATGTAACAACAGGATTGAGCAGAGACAGTAGTTTTGGTGAAGCTGGGGGTTCTAGAGCCTTGCTATTGCTGCTGCTAAAGGACAGATGCTATTTGGAAAGATGTTTTCTGATTCTTCTGTGATGGTCTGTTTTCTGAGTGGAGGAAAGTACTGCTTTCAGTGACCAAGTGAAATCCATTCTTATGTTTTAGAAGGAGTTAAAATGTTTTTCTTGTTGCTTTAAAGCAGCCATGTGTACTTTAAAGTGATAATCCAAAACGGATTTGACATTTGAGTGTGTAAAGGCTGGCATGTGGGTATACTGCAGTGAGCAGAACTGACTTGCAGAAAATGCAGGCTAGCAAATAGGAAGTGAGGCATTTCACAAAGTAACTGGTGCTGCAGACCCTCATCACAGAAGCCTTCCCTACTCATGCAAGTAACTGTGCTGCCTTTGTGATGCTACAGCTCTTGTGTTTCTGCAGCATGATGTGCTCTGTGCTGCATCTCTACATATTTCTTTGCCTCCCAATGGCCTTGCTCAGACTGTGCCAAATGCAACACAAGCCAGAACCCTAGGCATTTTATGTGCACCTGCCCTCTCTTGTTCTAGCTCAGTTTGTCTTAGAGCTCATAAGAAGGGCAAATGAGACTTCTAGCTTCTCCTTGGGCCAGGAAATACTGCTAACTGAATTGCCATTGTGCTAGAAATTGATTTCCTGGTAAGAGAGTCCATTGAGTCCTTTCAAAGAGGTGCTTCAAGTCACTGAATAGTTTGAGTACTGCAAATATCACATCCATTTCACCCCTGTCTTTGAAGAGACTTCAGCAATGGATATCTTCATGGTCTTCCCCTGACCAACTCCTTTCCTGGCCTTGTTGACCCACTTGTGAGTCCCCAAGAGACTCTGCCCTGCGATGCTCAGAGTTCACTAGATCATCTCTCATGCTTGTTGTGTAACAAAGCCACAGCTGTTTCCTGGCCTCTGGAACCCTGTGTCCCTGCAGATGGAGAGGCAGTATTTGCCTCACTAGATGTTATTTGATATTTTCTTATGTTAGGAACAATTTTTAACAGATTATGAGCTGTCTCCGAGCAGCACATTGTCAGGCACGTCAACGCAATTGAATGTAAATGATAGCTATGATAACAGCCCTTCTACCTCTGGGTTATCTGTCAGAAGCAACTATGCAGTGGAATTGTAAGTGAGAATCCTTATTTTATGCTTGTGTCTTGCCAGTGTTCACACAGGTAAAACATCATTGTTGGAGACATTCCTTCTGAAGAAATGCAGTATGTTTGTCAGCTATGTAAATCCTGGAGCAAAGAAAGGTGAAGATCTATGAAGTGGGAACTAGCTAAAGGGGAGAGACAGTTTTGAAACAGTGGGATCATCAAAAGTTCTGACTTGTTCTTTGAATTGTTAGGTGCCCTTTAGAGCTTTGTGGGTACATAAAGCTCTCTCAGCTTGCTTGTAACTCACAGCTAAACCCAACCTGGACTCTCTGAAGCAACATTCTACCTTCACCTCCCAAAGGGGCTCACACAGTGTAGACTAACAGGGTTGCCTAATAGGGGTGCATAAAGTACAATAGCTAAGTCACATTGACTTAAAAACTCATACGGTGAGAATGTTGGCATCTATTCTCGTTGGTAGCTTGATAATTAGAACAGTCATTCAGGAGCTGAAATAAAGGCTGAGCTTTCACTGCCTTCAGGTAGCCCTGCATCTTGTAGGAGAACATCTGGACTGCTAGGCTGTTGGAGAGAGGGAAATATATGCATGTTCTCTAGGCATCCTTTGGAAACTGCCAGTCCAAAAAAATCAGGCTTCACTGGGCCAAAACGTAAGCACCTGGGAATGTGATTCTTTAGCTCATGCAGTAATGGCAAAGAATCTCATGGGTATTGTCTGTGAGAACTATGCTTATGTTAAAATATTATAAATGTATCCCTTAAAATATAACACTTTTAAATTGTTTTCTGTGGTGTAACTTGGGCATGTTTCTATTTACTGTGCTAATGTTTTTCAGTTCTCCTCTCCAGTACTACTCATGGAGCTTCCAACTCCCAAGTGTTTGAGAGCTGGGCATCTAGGGTCTAGACTGTTGCAGTCTCACCTTTTGGTGCATAAATCCCCTTATGGACTTAGGGTTTTGGCTTTATCTGTGAAAAGGGGACAAGAATTGTACCTCACAGAAGCATTGCTAGGCTAGATAAAAGTAGGATTAACACAGTGATGGTCATCAGAAATGTGCCCTATGTAGCCTATAATAAAAAGAAGAGATTATTTATCTTAAGACAGTGAGGTTTAAATGTGAAAGAAAAGCAAATACTTAATAGGAAAGCTTTAGGAAGAGAGAAAGGAAAGTTACCCTTCTCAAAAGTGACCTTTTGAGAAGGAGAGACAGTGAGAAGGAATTCATTCATGTAATAACACCACTCTGATCAGGGCAGGACTTGTCCTAACATTTGTATTTGCATATTTTTTGTCACTTTTTGTACTTCCTGATGAAATTTAAAAATATCCTAACACAGTATAATGTAGTGTTTATAACAGACACTCAAAAGCACTTGCTTTAGCAATGAGAAATTACTTGGCTTACTTATTTGTAGGAAAGGGTAAAAGACGAGTATTGTTTTTGGAAGAAAGTGCTTCAACCAAGCAAAACCCGTGGTATTTAAAAGAGGCTGTGAGAAACAAAGCAGCTACAATGTCCTGAAGTTATGCTACTGGTGTATTTCATTTTAAAGAGTGTATAAAGATACACTTAATCATGCTCATGGGATTGGGCAATGGGTTTGGATAGCTAGAGGAGTGTTTTATTTAAACCCGCTTGAAGTTTGCAATGGGGAGAAAGATTTTGAAAGGGGAAGTTAAAATAAACAGAACACTTTGCAATTAATAGGTAAAATACCTTGCTTGTCTTTTGGTTGCAGGAAGCATTAATGATGCCTGCGTGTGTCTGAGCAGTTGGGGGTAGCTTCTGAAAACCCATCATGGTGGGTTCCCTTAAAGGCTCCCCTTAAATGCGAGTGATTCTTGGTCTCATGTGACTTCCTAGCCTTTCTTTCAAAAGCCAGAGGGTCTTCGCAGCTGTGAGAGGAGCCACCCTCTCCTCCTGCCTGCCAGGGCTCAGGCAGCAGCACTGCTGTCTGTCTTGGCACAGGTGTAGTTTTGAGATAGCAATCATAAAAAAAGTAGCACACACAGATCTAGTGAGAATGGAGGTGTGAATCCCGCATAGTTGTTTTTTTTTGTTTTTAACAGATTGAGGCTCCTTCTGTCTTATATTGCAAACAATAAGTTCTTTCTACTGGTGTTAAGTGCTAACCTGTGTTCTCTGGTGTGTCTCATTTGGAGTGCTTTGCTATACATGTCACACAAGTTTTTGAGCTTATGTGGTCAGGGGTGAAGGCAATATTGAGAGAAGCCACTGAGTCTGCATTCAGGGAGGAGAAATATTGCTCATGTGCTGGTTTGGCCATCTGTAAGGAGCTTCACATGCAAACTGATTATCATGGTGGATCCTTCCAAATGACATAGAGGGAAACTGTTCGGTGAATCTGTCCTCAGTCAAGAGATGAATTTTACCTGCTTAACTACCATGAGGTTTGTTGCATTAATCCATCCGTTTAAGCTTTGCATGAGTAATTAATACTTTTTAAAATAAGAATTTTCTAAAAATTAAAACCAGGAATAATCCTGTTGACAGGAGCGGGAATAGTGTCTGTGCAGGGACTGAAGCAATTGGGGGTCGGATCCTGAAATGAGTATTTCCTCTAATGCAACCATAGCCTTGTCTAATGTCTATCTGATGTGCTTTTTCAAACAGATACTAATTTTGTCTTGGGTAATGCCCAGATAGTGGATTGGCCCATTGTCTACAGCAACGATGGATTTTGCAAGTTATCAGGATATCACAGAGCAGAAGTTATGCAAAAAAGCAGCACCTGCAGGTATTTGAGAACAGATTTATTTTCTATTAAATAGCTTGTCGTGTTGTACTTGTTGCTTGAGGAAAAATCGTCTTCTCTTTATTCCAGTTTTGTCTTTTGTCTTCTGGAGTTGCATCTGTCAAATATGCTTTCCAGGTGAAACAAAATCAAAGAAGAGCTATTTCTAAATGGATCCTTTTCACACCATAAATAAATGACTTCGTGTCTTTGTCTAGTATCTGACTTGCGTTTCTTGTGGTTTTTTGCAGTTTTATGTATGGAGAGCTGACAGACAAAGATACAATTGACAAGGTCCGGCAAACGTTTGAGAACTATGAGATGAACTCCTTCGAAATCTTGATGTACAAGAAGAACAGTAAGTAGTTGATTGGTTTGTTTGTTAATGTAGGTGCGTAAAGTTGTTCTAGATTATAGTGTAAGCTGCAATTCAGTCAGCCTGGAGGATTGTGCTTTATCTAGGGCTAAATGAGCCCCAGTTCTGCCACTTGATCTACACGGGAGAAATGAGAACATTAGAGATGAAAGTCACTCAGGGAGGCAGAGTAAGCTTTCTAATTTGTTCTGACGTTTAGAGTAATTTGTGTGTGATGCTTTAAGACAACACTGAAGATTCCATCAGCAATGATAATACACAAACTAGGTTTGTGCAAACAGTTTCTGCTATGGGGAACATACTTTTTTGGTTTTTAAAAACTTGATGGAGCAAAGCCAGTATTTAGTAGTTTTGGAATAAAAAGAACCCATGTTTGGTTTTAGAAGCTGAACTAATTCTGGTGTTTTCAGATGAAACTCTCTTTTATTTTGGACAAGAATTCCTTAATTGGGGTGTAATTTTTTCCTAGGAATTTCAGTCTGTGTGTAACTGCACATGTCAGCAGATGAACTACTTGCCACAAAGTTGTTGCCCCATCTGGTGTGGACTATGTCATGGCACAGTTGTTTTCATCTACTAGTGTTACCTGAAGTGTACATAAAATCACAGAAAATTCAGAGTTGGAAGGGACCCATAAGGATCATTGAGTCCAACTCTTGGCCCTGCACAGGACATCTCCTAAAATCACACTAAGTGCCCAAGAGCGTTGTCCAAGCATTTCTTGCACTCTGTCAGGCTTGGTGCTGTGACCACTGCCCTGGGGAGCTGTTCCAATCTTTTTTTAATATCCGTCTGAAACTTACCCTGACGCAGCTTCAGGCCAAGTGTGCTGAGGTCTTCAGCCTGGCCAGATGTTAAGCTGAAAGTTTGCATTCTGTAACTTATTTTGCTCTTAACAATTTTGCCTTCTAATCATGAAACTGGTGGTGTCTGTGTACAGGGGTGAGTACCTTGCAGAAACATCCTGCTGGCAGTTTCTTCCCATTAGAGCTGTTATGATCAGTTTGGTGAGCTTCACATTAGTGGGCATGAGGGACTTTAACCACAAAATATGACATAAACTGCTATGATGTAATTTTTGACAGTTAGCCTCATTGCTGCTTTGTTTTACGTTAGAAAGAACAGTTTCCTGGGGAAATGTGATCCAATCTATCTGTATGTGTGAATCATTGATACATCTTTTGGAATGACCAGCTAGTACTGATGGAGTTTGGTGAGAGAAACACAGACACTTCACAAAGGCTAAAAGATAATACCTACGAATGCTAGCTCTGATCTCTGGATGTGTGGAGCTGCTTGTTTTCTACCGGAATCAATCTGTTCTCTTAACAGGTGTTGATGCCAAAGTACATGGAACTGGGTTTTGTTACCTTTTAGAGAGAAACAGAAAATCTATGAGAAATTTTTGCTTCACCTCTCTTCTAATCTTTTTCTTCCATTTTTAGCCTGTTGAAAGCATCATGAACTCTGACATGATGCCATTGCTTAGGGCTCTTCTGCAGCAGAGCTTTGCTGGTCCAACTCATTTGGAAAGCTGTATGCACTAGCTTTGTGCCTCCTAGGCTCCTGCCGCCGATGTTTACCTATTTCTTAAAGCTGACTTCTGTTTCTAGCTCAATTAATGGCCGTGGGGAACCATATGCAGCTCACATCTATGCATCCAAAACCAAGTAAATAAGCTACAGTCATGGGATCTAGGAGGGTCTGGAATTCTCTCCTAGTTAACAGTGATTTGGCACCAGGAGACTATGCAGCTACTCTTCTGTCGCTGCTGCAGCATATGGCCTGTGGTAGAGCCTGGGGCCTCTTTCTTTTATGCAGAATTAAAGCAAGGTAACAGTGGAGTGAGGAATGTTTCCTGCCCTGCTGTGCACTTCCCTGAGGAGAGGCGGCCCAGAACAAATTCCAGCTGTGCAGAAGCTGTGCTATGTGACATGCCAAAAGACAGCGCTGCGATGGTTCTGCTCTGTACACAGAGGGTCACAGGCATGGGAAAAAGGAAATCACAGAGTTTGCTTTTAATTTTAACAAAACACAGGGCACGTAATGTTTGTTAGATTTGTAGCTTTAGATATACATTAACTACTGTTACAGGGACTAACACTAGAGAGTTTTAACTGAAAAATATGAAAAAAGGGGACATTCTGGTGCTTTTTATCAAAATTAGCCACATCACAGAAAAACACTGTCATGTTTACCAGTCACTTAGCAACTGGTTTTGCCTTTGTGGTCACCTTACCTCTGCCTGCAACTATGGCAGTTGCCAGCTCAGATAATGAACATGATTGGTTTCAACCTGCTCTCAGTTTGAAGGATTTGGAAAGGACCCTGAATCTTGTTAGACGCCTTTTTTCCCCTATGCTCTTTGTTTCGTGTTTTCACTCTGTTCTTTCCTCATTCTATTTTTATTCTTCAAATTAGCCATTAAAATAGAGAGGAATAGATTTTTTCTTGTTCTTTACATGTCCACTCTGTCCTTACAAACTAACAGTCATGATAAATAGCAAGTTTTTCTTCCATTTTTGAGTTGTTCAGTAATTGGTACATTTTCCACAGCCTGCACATTTAATGTAATTTTATCCTTTTGGAGGAAAAAAGAAAAACAAAATAGGAGTTACAAGTTAATGATGATGTTGGTAGTGCAGGTCAGTCTTCCTATTGTATTTCCATGAGCAGCAGCCATCTCTCTCTTTCTCTGAGTAACAATTATTTCTTGCTATTACACTAGATGTGTCAACAGTAGATTGAGACATTTAATAATGATAGGCCTTTAGCTATGGCTTCTAGGCCATAGAAAGCCTAGAAGGCTTTAGAAGTGATAGGCTTTATGTTATTGACACGACACTCTCCATGGTGGTGACCTAGTGCTAGTATTTACTATATTACTAGTGTGATAAGAATACCCTATCCAGCTCTTGATAGCTACAGTATATCCACGAGCTTCATTGCAGTTCACAGTCTCAACTCTGAAGCAACACAGGCTGTAGTGTTCAGAAGAGTGGTACAATTTTCTGCCTTCATCATGTTTGCATTTATGGATGCTATCGTGGCCTTCCCTTTTTTTTATCCAGTCCTCCTCCCATCCAAAAGTGACTAGTCTCTGTTTTCAGAACTTGAAGTTAAGATGCCATAGAGATTTGATGCTTCCTTGGGCTAGGCTCTTGATGACTTAGTAAATATGTGACAGTCATTGCTATTCTCTGGAAGAATTGCTTCCCAGAAATGCAGAGCCCCTTCAGGATAATTGGAAACAATTAGAGCAAACAGGTGCACAGCCACGAGATTTTGTTTGTCACTGTTGGTTTGATGCCATCCAGTTGCATTCAGTGGGGATTCATGGTCATACCTGGAAGGAGACAAAGCAAAAGCTTTCTTTAATCTGGACTGCAAAATGACAGCAGACAGGTTGACAGTAATTTCACATGAGAGCTTCAGTTCCATTGTTTGATAAGATGTGAGTGTCCAGTGATGCTGGAAGTATTGTTTATTTTTATGTGGGAAAATCAAAACGTTGTGAAGTCTGAAATCGGTGGAGATATGTTAACTTACACCAAGGAAGGATACAGCCTAATTGTATCTAGCCTTGGTCACATCTTAGCTTGTATGAATTGATGAAGTTTAAAAATCTAACTTCTTATGAGATGTTGACAGCCATTTGTTAGGTTTTTACACTTTCTGGTCAGCCTGATGGATTAAAAATGACTGAGTTTTTCCTTGTCTGTGAAGTAATTTTTTCTAAGAATATAAATTTCCTTGCTTCTGTCTGCCTCTGAAGAGGTGGTCCCCATTTGAATTCTAACCTCTTTTTCGATGCAGTACTTGGTCTACTTCAGTGGAAGAATATCTGAAGTGGGGTGAACTCTTCAAAACTAAAGTGCATCAAGAGTTACAAAGAGTCTTCAAGTGTCCCCTGTCCAAGCAGTTATTGCCATTGCTTATGGTCTGCAGCTGTGCTGTGGAGTGTTAAGACACCTTTTCTTTTCCTTTTCCTCAGAGTTTCTCTACAGATGGGGCCAACAAAATGGCAGCAATCAAAGCATTGGCTGTAGGTGACTATTTTGCACACTGCAAAGTAGTTTGGTTAATCAGTAGCTCTTTGCTGAGTTATGGTGGGAGTCCCAAAGGCTGGGATTCACTTTCAGTTTGTGCTGGGATTCACTTCCCTGGTTTCTGGGTGCTTGAACATTTAAGAAATTTAATACCATCAATATTTATGAGGGTTTTGTTTTGTCTGATTTGTAAAAAGATTTTCTTTTTAACACATGCACCACTCTGCCTCCCCTGCCAGTGTATTAGAAAATTTTAGATGTCAAAGAATGACAAAAAAGCCCAAAATAAGGATTTGGTAAATTCTACTTGCATATATCTTTGGGACCAGTACTTTCTGTAGAGTTTAAAAAACAAACAACCCCATCCTAATTTATAGGGAGCAAAATTCGCTTCAGAGTGGTAGACCTTGATTGCCCATCAGTAAAGGGAGAGTTTCTTGAAATTGTTAGTGGTTAAAATAATTTAAAATATTTTATATTTGTGTATGCTGTGCCTATAGTGTCTCCAGACGGAAACCTTTGCTACACCATATCTTAGCATAGAACCAGAAGCTGGAAAGAATGAGAGTGTTGGGAGTCAAGTGATATGTATCCTCCTGGGCCTCCCATTGAAATTTAGCTCCATATTTATCAAGCAGTATGCACACCTGCATCTCTAGTGAAATTCAGTTCAGTTACCTTCAGCAAGGTCAAATCTAAGTATTTTGGCTTCATAAAAATGATAATTTCCATTGATCTTGTCAACTTTAAATGTGTTGGCAAGCAAGACCTGCTGTCATCTGCTCAAATACATACAGAACAGTAAGACTCCCCAGTAGTAATCCTTAAATTGTCTGGGGCAAATGGAAAGAAGGTTTCAAGACTTTACTGTGTCTTCCTTTTCCTTATACTCACATCCTGTTCTTCAGAGAACTCTGTTAAGTAAACTATATCAACACTACTGCAATACAAGGGTATGTGCTGAAGCTTTTTCCTACTGTGTTCAGTGTCATAGGATAACCCTTGTGTGCAGCGATTGCACCTTTAGGGTCTAAAATTGATTTTCCTTATCTTAGCATATAAAGATCTGACCTTTAGAAACATTAGCTGACAGAGCATCCCATCACCAGATGAGAAAGACATGAAGGTAACAGCTTTTGAAGTGCTGGAAATGTCTTTTAAGGTCTGATAGTATTGGCACAGAGTGGTGAGCTACATACTGAGTTGGTATGTTCTCATTTGGTACACACTCTCTGCTCTAAGGTAGAGTCTATAAGAAGACTTTTGCTCTTTGTCTTTCATGGTCAGATGTCACAGGCTTCTCTCCCATGTAGTTAAAATCTGGGTGGATATAGTGGCTTGCCAAACTCTTTCTGATCACACCTCATCAGCTGGTTTGCTAGCTTGATATTGGACTAACTATTCGGTCTGAGTGGGATAGAGAGAAACAATCTCATACTGAGTACCTGGGGTGACTGTAATGGTCAAGATGCTGTTTATATAACTTAAGTCCTGCTGTCTGCATTACTGCATATGGAGACAGGCCACATGCTTCTGTCCTTTTAATTTGCATAGTGCTCAACTGCTTACCTTCAGGGCAATACCTGTCTGATGACCGTTTGACTGAGTCATTATCAACTAATGCAGAGGTTGTGCTGCTTTGGGCAAACTTGCCCCATTCATTAAGGGCAGTGAAGATGTCAGCTGAATTGTCAAAACATGCTTTTTTTCATTGTATTTATAAATTGATTTTGGTTCAGTTTGTGGAAAGAAAAATTGTGTAGCTGGCCTCTTTAGTTAAACGGCTCAAGGTATGGCCAAAGAGCATATTTAAACAATGGCCTTGATTTTCATTACAGCCTAATTTTGTTTGACAGGAGGGAAAGCTTAGGGGAGGTCAGTGGTATACTCAGGAGTGTCTGGAGTAGACCTTTAGGGTCTCATTCACTTTGATGCTCTAAGAGTTTCTGAAGAACTGCGACCAAAGTTAAATAGCATGTTAAATGCTGGTGTTCCTGCTCAGCAAGGGGCTAAACACATTGCTATTTAAATACACAGGACTGGAAAAGAGGAGAGGGAAATGACAGTAGTATTTGTGTTACAGATGGGAAATTGGAAGGTGTGCAGGCATTTGCTGTGTGTTAGTCTGGAGAAGACTCGGGACTGGAATCACAACCCTTAAAATTGTCTTGCCTTTAAGTACTGTGTTCAGGCCAGTGATGACTATTAGGAGCTGCATCTGTTAATTCTGGAATTAGCCACTTAAGTTTGGTACCACAAGCCAGGCTGGATCCTGTGACTACTGTCAGGTATTCATTGTAGATTTTTATTTCTTCCCAGTTGTTCACACTGCTTCTCCCACAGCTTTGACGTGACGTTCCCTCTTCTAGCGTGATTGGTCCTATGCCATTAGACAAACTCTGGATTCTTTCACTGTTGATTCTAAATCTAACAGAAACCAATGTAACTCATGAGTGTTTACTTCTTTGTTTGTGCACTGGTATTATCACTGAACTTTACCAGTGAGAGAGATTGCCAGAGCTAAACACAAAATGTAAATGGAAGTAGATGTATTGTTGGAAACACTGGTAAACACTTTCTGTGTGGCTGTACCTCAATGCAGACTGGAAGTTACCCTTGTTTTGCTCTGGGAACTCTGGAACATGCTGCAGTTTCACTGCCTGAATAACCCATAGGCTGAATGTGAAAATCCCATTTTTCATTAAAATGTCCTTGTTTGTGCCTCATGCCAGTAGTGGTTGTCTGGCTGAGCAGGGACATTGGCTTTGACACCAAGGGTATGAGGGCTGCCTGTAGGACATTGAAATTCTAGTTTCCAACCTGATTTATAAGTGGTTTATACTTTAAGCTTTCCTGTTTAATAGTTAAATAAACTGTTTAATGTTTAAAATGCAAAATTCTTCTGATAATTAAACCAGTATGTAGGAAAAAAGCTGAGCATGGCCACATCTTGGCTGAGCCTCTTTGATGTGTTCCCACGGTTCAGATCTCAGTTCTCCTTTGAATGAGCTCCTGGTTGCAGAGCACTGTGGAAAGTCCGTGTAATCCAGCTCTGTGAGAACTCACCTCACGACTGTATTTTTATATCCACTTGTCTCCTATTCACAAAAGAGACTGACAAGATGTTAGGGAATACACTGCAGGGAAAATACTTAAAAATGTTGTGGAGGCAGATACATAGCCTGGCAGAATTTTCCATCTACTTATTTCTGCTGTTGCAGTGTTACTGTGTAGTTTCCAAACTGAAGGATGATTTATGCAGACCGTGCATGCCCCCTTGATTTTACATTCTGCCCTGTTTGTGGCATTCTGGAAATTTTAAGTGCACCCAAATAGTGTAATTCATCAAACACACCTACATTTAGCTGTCAAGAGTCTTTCTTGTAGCCTGTGGGGCACATCACTAAGTTCTACACTGGGTTCTAGGTAAAAAAGTGTTTTGTTTTGCTTTTTAATATAAATAATGCAGCACAGGTGTGGGAGTCAAGGGAGTCAGAAAGTAAGAACCCTGCTGATAAAAGCCCCTTGCCCGGCAGCAGCCTTTGACACGTCATTGGACAAAGTCTTTCCTCTTGCTGCCTTCAGTACATATTAGAAAAATTTTGCAACAAATACCATAGCATAATAATAGTGAGGAGATGACAGCATTCATCTGACAAACAGCCACAATAAGAGGTTGAATTGCATCCTTTCTGTTTCTGTGTCATGTACAGCATCTTCATAAGCATGGTAGTCAGTTTTTATGGCTGTGAGAGGCAGAGATGAAGCTGCGTATGTAATTCAGCCTCAATGTTATGAAGGTTAATAATATGCAGCTCATAGCAGAATGGCTGTAGCTTGAAGTAGCAAAACAGTACTGAGTGTTTTTTGGGGAGGAGGAAATAAAGTCTCTAATCAAGAAAAACAAGTGCATATAGATAGAGATCAAACAGCAAGGCTGTAGATGGAGATTCTGGCTGATTAAAAAGTTGCAGTGTTAGAGAAGGGTGTTGAAGTAGGTAAAATGAAAAGCAATTAGTCACCAAGGAGTCTGGAAAAGCAGAATACAGATTTGATCAGCCTCAGAATGGTTCACATGTGAAGACGGGAAAAACAAGTAGGGAAGAAGAAATTGAGATAGGTAATTTTAGGAGCTCCTGAGAAAGGGTAGTATACAGGGTGTTACCGCCTAGAAAATTGCTATTGGCTGCTTTATGGCTGTGTCTTCTAAGCTCATTAGAAAGTTAGTGATGAATTTACTGGCACAGTTATTTTGCTGAGTCTTTTTTCACACTTAGCATTTTTGTTTGCTCATACTTTATTGAAAGGGGTAGTTCAGGAATGTTAACTCTTAAAGAACATTAATATATTGACCCTTGAATACTTTCTGCCATGCAGGCATGCTTCAGAAATGGCCATCAGTGATTCCATCTGGATTTCTCTGCTTTTTGAGCAGAGGCCTCCATGCATCATATACCCTGCTGTTTATAGAGGTAGCTGTACATATGGCATGGAATCTCAGCCAGGGTTTGGAACTGCCTGTGCTATGCAGACACAGCAGGAGTCATAGGCATTGAACTTCATTTATGGAAGTTGTCCATGGAGTTTGGAGATGCCCTGTGTTTCTGTAGCCAGAAAAGATTGCTCAGCACTGAGGCTGGGAAACAGCCAGGTGAGGCATTGGTACCAACAACCTCTGTTATATTAACATAGGTGGGAAAAAAAAATCTGCCTTTGGTTTGCTTTCCTGAACAATGAATTGTGAGCTACCTGAGACTTCCTTGTTACCCTTTGACAGTCAGGAAGAACACATGGCTCTTGTTATAATAACTATTGTACGAAATATACCATGTAGTACTCATGTTAAAGTATTGAACAATTCAGGTGAAAAGGAGTCTGATTGCTAGCACAGAGAAGGGTCCTGTGACCAAGAAAGAAGATACAGTCTTCTAAGATCATCCTTCCTAAATTAGACTTTGCTGCTCGAGTGACAAAAATGGAGTGGTGCTGTTTATTCTGGCTTTCCCAGATGGTCAAAATCCGACTGATCTTGATCTTATATGGACCCCTGATATGTAGACCCTTCTCTCCAAACATTGCTCACAAGGGACATATAATCAAAATGTTGCTCATGGCAGGCATGCCTGAATCCTCTCTTTGGCTCTTAATTCTTGCGCCTGCAGAAGTGATGATGAGTTTTTTCCATCATCAGTGAGGGTACAGGGACAGTCTGAAAGCTCATATACAAGGTCCCTGAAGGCCCAGGTCTGGTGTCTCCCTGTTGCCATGTACCTCATTGTTGGAGAAGTATGTCTAAAGGCAGGACAGCAAACTAAAAAATGGTACCTTCAGGGAGACCTTGTTATGACATACAGGAGCAGTGTCTGATGAGCTTTTATGCAAATATCAGTAAAATCAGTGCCGTGAGTCCTGTGAAATGAGTGGTAGACACTTTCTTGTTACATGGAACTTCATCTCTATCACTAGGGTCTTTTCAGCAGCCTCAGCAGAACTGCCAGAAATATAGACAGGCAGGGCTGACTGATGGATGCTCTCCTCAAGGTGATCTATGTGTATAGCTGTCAAATAAAATTGACAGCTACGTCTGAAGGGTCATATTGTGGGATCATCTTTTTGTGTGATGCGTAGGCTTTAATCTCTCAAGCAGTTTTCATTAGTAGTTCATCAACTGCAGTTATTAGAAGAGTACAGTTTTATGCAGTACAGCTTGATCCCATCCACAGCTGATGATCTGGTCCTAATGGCTTGTTCTCTCCCAAATTCAGTGGAGCCATGCTTCACACAAGAGCGATTGTGAGCAGGCTCAGAACAAGGCAAGCTGAAAGGCAGCTTGCAAAGGATTTCCCTTGCATAGGAGGATTCGCAGGCTAGATCAGAGCTCCCAGAGCCTGGCTCTTGAAGCTAGACCTAGGCTAATACAGTTGTTAGGGGACGGTGCTCCCTGTTTGCAGCAAAGTATAAGGTCAACCGAACTGGTCATGCTGTATTACGATCATGGTCTAGGCACAGTTGGCCTGTTCTCAAGCCCTGCACAAAACCAGCAAAACTCTGTTGTGTGCACCCTTTGCACATACATGGGGCTCTTCTTTCAGGAGCAGTTCATAAGTTCAAGTATTACCTTTGCAGATGACGTTCAGAAATACCGAACGATTCCTGAAAAGCTAATGAGACGCAGAGCAGAGAACTTAAAATAACACTGTTGTCAGCTGCTTTGTCATTTTTCCTAACAGGTGTTTACCAAAAACCCAACATTAAAGTAATGTTTAGAGATGGCTGATTGGAGATGTAAACATCTAAACTAGCACGTTTACTGTTCTGCCTACCATTGACCAACTTTTTGATATGTTTGTTTCCAGGAACACCTGTCTGGTTCTTTGTGAAAATTGCTCCAATTCGAAATGAGCAGGATAAAGTGGTTTTATTTCTTTGCACTTTCAACGACATAACAGCTTTCAAGCAGCCCATTGAGGATGATTCATGTAAAGGTTGGTCTTTTTCACAATTATATATTTATGCTGCTTTTGTTTGTTTGCCCTGGTCTTGAAATTGCTGAAGTCCTTTATATACCAAAGCCAAAGAATTAAATGGTAAAATAGCTTGTTGCTGTACCGCTGGGGACTGCATTTGTGCAAGCAATGGTTTCTGGTTTCTAAAGTGAATTGGCTCTGGCCTGCACTGGAAAGGGTCGTTGCTAATGAAACCCCCAAGTGCTTCAGGAGGCACAGTTTACTTAGCAAATAGGTACTGCTCTTCCTTTTAAATACATTATTAACCCACACTCCAGCATAGCCTTCAAGGATTCACAATGTTGCCTAACAGCTCTGTACAAATTGTACAGGAAACTGTATGCAAAAACTGAGGAATTAACCCTGGCTAAGTCTAGCAGACATCTGAATAATTTCATTTTGCCTGGCTTGATGTTACTTACCATTATTATGAGATTCCTTCTATTAAAGTCCTCAACTAGTTTCCTTTAACCTATGTGAAGAGACTCCAGTCATTTTAAGCTATATTAAAGTCCTCAGCTAGTTTCCTTTAACCTGTGTGAAGAGACTCCAGTCATTTTAAGCTGAATCAGATTTAAGCTATCCTGGTGAGTGGAGTAGCATTGCAGTGTTCTGCTGTTAACCCCTTGCTGAGTTATAGCCTGGAAACTTGGGAGCAAATTCAGCTGTGACAGCAGCACAAACTTGCACTCAGGTTCAGATCCTGTCAGAAACAGACCTTTTGTACTCATATGGAGAATTACAGAGACTGGGTTAAAAAAAGGATGTAAGTTCTCCTGTTGTTTGCATTTTTGTAGTACTTAATAATATTTGTAGTATTAAATTAAACAGGAAACCTACTGTGAAGATGAACTGATTTACATTTATTCTCAAAATGTTATTCTTTAAAAACATAGTTTCTCAAAGTGGAAACACCTGTTACCATGAAAAAGGAAGTACAACCTTGACAAACATTCCCTCTTCCAGGCTATGAGGGTGATATTTTTTCTTTTTAATGGGATTTGTTTGGTTCTTCATTGCTTTAATAAAATTTAAAAATGTATCTTGTCAGAAAGTTTCAGGCTACAGCATTTTTCCCTGCCTAATGGTCTTCACTGTATCCTGATGAGGACCAACAGCAAAGATAAATCAGTATGATGCAGTAAAACTAGCTCCCATTTTTTGCTGGTAGTGAAGGCCTTTGCTTCATTTAGACAGTTAATAAGCAGGAGTTTCAGTCAGGACTGGTAGCTGTGTCTTTTCTCTTTGCTTTTACAGGAGTTCCGTAATGTGCTTGAAATAGGCAGTTTGTCCTTCACTTTCAACACAAAGAAACACTTCTTTGTTTTCAAGAGAAGTATGTTGAAGAAAGAAAATGCTAATTATTTTTTTTTTAAATTTCATTGGATCTTTAAATTATGCTGTTCTTGCAGTAATTATGGCAGTTCTCAGCAGTTGCATGGCTGTGGCAATATAAGCACCAAACCTACATAAAAGTTCACAGATTTGCAGAGGAGTTAAGATGATAAGCAAAATTTCTTCCTCTGGCCCATGGAAACTGGCAAAGTGACTAACAAAGGTTGCAGACAGAAGAACAGAATGTATTATTTAGAGGCCACTGATTCACAGCTTTGTACTCCTTCCCTGAGTGCCATGTCTTGATGTACAGAATGGCTTGTGCACTAAATGAGTCTTCCAAATATTATTTCTGGGTCTCCTAAAATGAATAAAGTTTCATGCTGGTAAAGAGCTCTCTGTCACTGTATACACAAATCAAGCATGATATAAATGCAACTGCACTTTCTGTTTTCATCCTTAATTTATCCTGTATACCCTCTTGTCTGCAAGTTACTTGCTATGGGCTAGCTTTGGAATTTTGTTGCATGCATCTCAGAAGGTGATATTGTATCAGTCACTTGATGGCTGGATGAGCAATTTCTTGGAAGTGGAGATTTATCAAACAGTCAAACAGAATTTTACATGTGTTGCCATCTCTTTAATACTAGATCTTATTGTACAATTTTATACTATGAGTGTGGAAAAAAGACAGGTATGGACTGTCAGACAATTATCTGTAGTAGACTCTAGGATTCTCAGAGTGGGCAAACGTTTTTGGAAGATCTAAAAAGAGATAAAATTCTATTAGCTTCTTCTGAGAATCATTACTTTAACAGATGTGAGCTTTGAAGAGGGCATGTTCTTTGCACTGTGTACAACATTGCATAGGAATTTTGTAGCATGCTTTTGAAAGTTAATTTTCATAGAAATGTTTCTCATATTCTGAATCCAACTTAGCTCTGATAACTGTGAGCTTAGAGATTTTGTCTAACTGAAACAACTGAAAACTGATTGCTAAATCAATTACTTTTCCTTCTTTCACCTTGAATCAACTTTTGTCATGTATTTTTCTTTTACAGTGTTTATATGTGAAATCAGTTTCCTATGCATATGACCACTTAATATGTAATAGGCTGCCTGTAGAAGCAGATATTTTATTAACATGTGCTATTTGCACAGTTGCAGATGGCATAGTATAAAGTATTAAACTTTTTCAAAATCAATGCCTCTTTGTCTTTGTAGAAAAAAATGTTATGTAGTACAAGAACATGATCAATTTAAAGAGCAACTAATCTGTCAGGCTAAACCTACTTAGCCATGTTATAGCTTAGGTTTTTATCACCTGCTGGCAATTTCAAGCCTGATTGTTCAGCTGCAAATGATGTAGTGACTCCTTGAGTGGAAAGAGTTGAGCTCTAATGGCAGGTGTTTGACTACAGAAAAATGAATAGGCATCTTTTATCTGAAGGTGACTCAGAGAGACAGAAGGTCCCAGTACCATTCTTCATTCTTAACAGTTTTTTTATTTATTAATAATATCAGACATTGGAATAGATGAAACAAGAAAATACTTCAGAAGTATTGTAAAAAGTAGGCTTTTCATTGTAGTCTTTGTTACTTGATTCAGATAATTTAGAAGGCATTTATTTTATGACTGCCATGGAAGGTAAGTAAGCTTGCTTTTAAATGCAGCAGTTTTAAAAATAGCCCCTTCTAAATAAAACAACTTAAAAATAGTGTGTCAGTGATGTTGATGATACAATATTTTTAAACAACCTCTTTCAACTCTTTCCTGTATGCTTGCCCCTTTAAAAAATCAGGGAAACTAGGTTTACTTGAATAGAAGTAGGCAAAATCAAGCTATAGCATAGCTAAATTTGGCTTGTCAAGTGGTAGGTCACCTTCTTACTGAATTTTAGAGTATATGCTATATTTGGAATTAATGCATTTTATCTGTATATGTCTCTCTTGGTTTGAGATCTAACACACCAGGTATGGGATGTTTAAGAACAGTGTATAAAGTGGAATGCATTGCTTTATGAAAACGATTATTTGTGCAGACAAGTAGAATCTGTGCTTGCACTCTTGAGTAGCTCGTAAGAAGTTTGCCTGAACTGGTTTTGAATGTATGAATACAATATGAACATATTCAGATGCATGTATGCTGCCTTATAAAGGTTTGGGAATGATGCTTTGGATCCTAATTTTTGCTTTTGATAGTTAGTGTTTATACAAAAAGGTGATCAGATTCAGCATCACTGAATCATACGGGAGAATGGTTGTTAGCCTCCTAGCTATTGTAGCCTCCTGTGCTTTGTAGCATCATCATCAGTTATCATCTTCTCTGCAGAAGATGCTTTATTTCATTTTGCAGCTAAGCTGTCCTTTGCATAACAAGCAGGACTACACACAAAAATATTTTGATTGCCTCCTTCATCTTAATTCAGGGAAAAATCCACATATTTCCTTTTTTTCCCCTTTTTGTTTCTTTTCTTTTTGGTGCTGTCTAATTTTTTGTTCTGTTTTTAAAGTTGTATTTATATGAACAGAGCCAGTGTTTGAAATATTTTGATTAAGTTATACTCCGCTTTCATCTGGATGAAATGTTTTCTTAAAAAAGGAAACAAATGAAAGGGAAGTGGTGAGTATATTAAAAACCTTTGGTATGCTTTCCCAGCCCAGATGGAAAAATTATAATACAGTTTTAGTCAGGAGGTTTCAAAGGGAAGGAGCACTGCAGAGAAGCCTGATGGATGTAAGCAGGGATCTTTGATGTGCCAGAATACAAAGTTGGTTTGAGTTGAGGCAAGAACTCCTGGAATCCCAATTTACTCAATGCTTACACACTTGTGTGAACAATAGACCTGTGGACAAATGTTTGTTCTCTAGCAGGCAATGGCTTCTTGTCTTAACTCTAGGGATTGTGTAAGTCTTGGATCAGCAACTTGGTAACAAGGGTTCTGTAACTGCAACCGTTCCTAATGCTTGGATTTACGAGTCGTCATGATCAAATTGAGGAGAGTGGTAGGAAACAAATAAATACCTAAAAAAATGATAAATGTTGTTGTGGTTGAGTGTCAACAGATGATGCTCACCTCAAAACACAGAAAATTGATTTCTTCAGTTTAAGACCATTGTTAAATGAAACTTCATGCTTTAAAGAAGAAAAGTCTTGATGAGCTAAATATCACAAGTGTATTTCAATGCTGTATTTCCCCATGAAATGAGGCTTAGGGAACAGCTTCACAGCTTTTGTCCTTGTTATAGGCATCTTGTCTTGGGCATTTTCAGAAGCAATTCTATTCAGCTTTTTTTAAAAAAATGGTAGAAAACTGAAAGAGCATCATGGAATGCAGGAGCACTGAAATCAAATGCTGTTAATCTTGAAGGCTCTTTGTCCTTTTGAAGCTGAAGATGTTTTTGTGCCGTCTCATTGCTTTGTCCTTGCATGATATTTTTACAGAACTGAAAAAGGAGACCAAACAACGAGAAAAATGGGTTAAGATCAAAGACAGAGGCACAGGCAAGCACAACCATGGGGCTGGTATCTGGTTTTGTTTAGTTCCTAATTTCCAAGGCTCTCTTCTCTGCTATGTGAGCTCTTTTCTTGTTTGTGGAATATATATGGCTATATTAGAATCACTTAGGGTCATTAGATTTCAATGTAATTTATATTTCATTTATTTCTAGAGGAAGAAAGTGGATGTAGGGATATACCAATTGCTCGTATTGAAAGAGAACTCCTAATCCTTATCATCTGGTCCCTCTGTTGTAGCAGGACTGACACCAATATATTCTTACACCGTCTGAAACTTAGTTCCTTGTCTTGGAAAGCTCCATGAGCCTTAAAATTTAGTGTTTATGTCCAGTCTTGTGGCCTACTTCCATTACTTGACCTGTCTTCACTGGATAAATATCTGACTTACTGTAGGCTGTGTCTGTCCTTAGGGTTCTGGAGGAAAAACTGCAATAAATTCAACAGGTAGTGCTGTCTTTTAAGGCATTACTTGAGAAGTTATTATTCAATAAGATTAGTACTGGCATTCTCTCTCATTTTATTTTTCCTATGCCACAATATACAGGTCTACTCTTATTGTTTGTCAAAGTTCCCACATATTTATCTTCTCCCATGAAAAAGAAAACCCCAAAAGGCAATACAGGGAGGCAAGTGTTCTGTTCTAAAAATGAGATTTCTACACCTGGGACATTTTCACATTGGTCCAGTGCCTGGTTTTAGACATACCATCACACAGTGGCATGTGCCACTCCAGGCTGGGCTCCCATGTCTTGTACCCTATTTAGAGAGAGATAGGTATGTAATCCTGGCCTGTCATTTTCATATCAACGTTGGTTTAAAAAAGCCCTGTCTCTTGAGACAGTGTCTTGCCTATAGCAGAGTTATATTGCTTTCAGATCAGAGTGTGGAGTATAGGGTGAGGGTTCTAATATTCATGGAAACAGTTCTTTTGTGTACCACTTAGGCACCCACAAGTGAGATTTGCAACATGTAGCTTATAGGGGATGCTGAGGAGAGAGGAATGGGTTAAGCTGTACCTTTGACTCCTGGATAAAGGGAGAGGTACCTGAAAGTGCTTAGCATTCATACCCACAATTATGCCAGAGTGTTGTCAGGCAATGCTTTTGTGCAAGAAAGCTCAAGTGAGGTGCTTCCTTTTCCTCCTTTCTCTGTTTATGTATGAATAGCCCAAATCTTAGAACACTTGATGTTAGGAAGAAAATGCACACTGAAAGTTTATCCTCATGTTTTAAACCAAATTTTGAATCTTCCAGGAAAATGCCCTTTTCCCGTCAATCTGATTTGAGTTAGTAAAAGGAGTTGCCTGTGTTATCTGGCATTAGAAACTTTTTGTGTCTGCAAGGGAGGCAGGTTTCTAGTCCCCATGTGAAGCGGGTACTCTGTTCTGTTCTGTTTGTCGCCTGGGCTGGTGTTTGCCAACAAACTCCGTCGGGCTGCAGCGAGGAGGCGCGGGATGCGCTTCAGCACCATGGCCAGCGCCGGGGCTGGACATCGCCGCTCCCGCTGGACAGGGGCTGCGGCACATCCCCCCGAGCCTGGCCAACCGCAGAGTCCTGCACCTGCATCGAGACAGTCCTAAGCACAAATACAGGCTGGGTTGAGAGCAGCACTGAAGGGAAGGACTTGGGGGTGTTGATAGACAAGAAGCTTGACATGGCTGGGGGATGTGCACTTGATGCTCCTAAAGCCAGCTGTATCCTGGGGTGCACCAAAAGCAGGCTGAGAGAGTTGTGGTTGTTCAGCCTGGAGTGGAGAAGACTCTGGGGAGACCTTATAGCACCTTCCAGTACCTCAAAGGGGTCTACAAGAGAGCTGTGGAAGGAACTTTTTTCAGGTTTAAATTATAAACGGAATCTTCAAAATGTTGATCATCCTTAGCTGAAGTAGGAGATGTGGCTGCCCAGCAGTTCTCAGGTGCTGCTGGTCTCAGTTTTTTAAGATTGGGACTAAATGCACTGATGCTTTCCTTTCAGCATACCAGAAATATCCAGATGTATACTCTTCCTGACTTTCTGTTATGGCAAAGTACTGATCATACAGATTATAGTTGTCATGAGCTCTTGGACTGTCGCTGAAGGTCTTCTATTTGGAGTGTTTTTTGAAATGACTGTAAAATATATTCTGAATTAAAATTCAGCATATGACTTTTCTGCCAGAAGCTGCTAAATGTTTTATTACAGTTTGAGAAAATCTATTAGTATATTCCCCCTTTTGTTTAGCGAGGATAAAATTAATGATTTTGTTTTGCTTTTCTGTGCTGCTTTTTATTATCTTATGTATATTTCTCTGCTTATGCCAGATCTATGCTTGATGCATCTGAGGCCAGATTCAGTTCTGTTACAGACAACTGTAATTGTCGTTGTGCATGACTCTGGTCTTACATCTTGATTACTCTGGAGTGTCTTCTGCAGTGCTGTGAGATCCAAATCTGGTCATTGGATTTGATAGAAGATTATGATACAGCGGACATTTATCCTTGCAAAATGTGCAGTTCACATAACAGCATTCTTGTAGAGCCATTGAATACAAAGTCACTGCAGTCGTGGGTTTTATTACTGTTCCATGCTGACACCTATTTTGTGACTTGGTTTTATCTTGGTTTAATTATACTCCCTTGTGGTCAGTATTAAAGCAGATTGCTCTGTTCTAACTTTTTTTCCCCTCCCTAGTTATAAGAGTTTTTGTGTGGTACACTTGAAGCTTTTTATGGTAATGGGTATAATCTTGTATGTTTTCTCAAGGTTGGGGGAAGTTTGCTCGCTTGACCCGTGCCCTCACGAGCAGCCGAGGTGTGCTGCAGCAACTCGCTCCGAGCGTGCAAAAAGGAGAGAACGTTCACAAGCATTCACGACTTGCTGAGGTAATGTTTACTTTCCCTGAGAAACTGTAAAGAAATGGTTTTGGCCTTTGTGGGTGTGTTGTCTGTGTGAGCCAAACACCGTCCCCCTTGCCCTGAGAATCCGAAGCCTGGTGGCAGGCATGGGAGCTCAGAATATTGTATGTGTGCTGTGAAATGTGTCCAATGACAGTGGAATCAAAACAGCTATCCAAAAGACTTCATGTAACCTAATTGCAAGTGTTGCATTCCATATCTTAGAAAAGTCTATAATGGTATATTGCTTATGTAAAATTATGGTGAGAAAAACTCAGGCTACTACACAAGGAAATTCTGGAGAATCCTTGACATGGCTGTTCTCTGCATTCATTTCCATCTAGTTTTTCAGTGGGATCCCAATCCTGCCTTAAAAACTGGTTAAAATGTATGTTTGAGTTACTATTTTTATGGACAGAACAACTCTAAGATGCCACAAGCAGCACTGCAGACATATCAGGAAAATGAAACCTTATGATTTAAGTGGTCTCAGAGTTTTGAGGAAAGCTCCAGGCAGAGAAGGCTCCTTGAAGTACTTAGGGTTTGAGGGCTTTCACCACGAGGGGGAGAGACTCTCCCAAGTTTCCTGTAGCTGTCTCCTGGGCCAGTAGCAGGGTCTCCCTGGTGTAAAAACAGCTTAGGGAAAGGCTTGATGTGGTGTTAATGACAGCACGGCCAATGTAACATGGCAGTCCTGTTCCACTTACTGCTGTGAATGCCATGGCAGCAGCTGTGACTCCTGTCAATAATTCTTAATTTTCTTGTGTAGCTGGAGGTGTAAGGAATTGATGGGTTACATGAGGTCTCCATATAGTCAGTACTGTTAGTTTTGCCTGTATACATTCTTAATTTCTGTGCAAAATAAAACTCCTGCTTAGACCTGTACTGTTATCACATATAATGATGAAATTCTGACAGACAGGAGCTCTCCTAGTCACTATTTAATCCAGAAGTACTCAAGAATGGATTTCTGTTGGAAGTACAGAAATAACAGATCATACTAGCACAGGGAAGGGGCAGACATTAACATGGTCACCATACTGTAGGAGTACCATGTGATTAGCATGTCCAACCTGAGGCTGCTTTAGTGTCCTGGAATTTGGAATAGCCTCCTTCCTAATCCTACTCAAGGCTTAGCATCAAATAATCTTTTGCTCTCCTTGGATGTCTACCCATGAATTTTAGTTCATGCTAACACATAGGCAGTAAAATGTGAGGCAGTGGGTCTGAGGTTATTCTGTTTGGCTCAGTCAACGTAAGTTTGGACCTCAGTGACTACACATTACTGAAACTTCTTGCGAGTTGATGTGCTCAACAAGTCTTTGCAAATATTCTAACTGGCGCAGTCAACTGACTCATTTCAAATAATAAAGGGCAAGTGCATAGTTTACGTGTCTGAAATGAGTTTCTTTAATTGCTGACTGAATATTGCAGTCATTATTTTACAAAGAACATTAGCCCCAACTGTGATGCTGGGGAGTTTGTGGTGTTTCTGCTTTAATTCCATTTAAGTCAATAGAACTGCTCTAGAGAAAAGCAGACTGCAGATAATCATACAAAGTCCACTTTTCTTCCTTTGAAGATAGATGGGGTGCCAGGCTTCTTATTCTGGAAAGATCCCTTGATAATATTGAACATGGGATCTCTAAGTGTTCCCTGTTGTATTTTCAAATATTTTTCTTTCTTTTTTATTTCATCCATGCAGTAAATTATAAGTTCAAATTAAAATTTATCCTTTTTCTTTTCCTACTTACTGTGACATTTCACATCAGTCTTGTTTGTGTGAGAAGACCCTTCATTTATTGGAATATTATTTATGTTGCTTAGTTATTTATCACTTACATTTTTGAATATCTGAGGAGTCAGTTGTGTCCTACCACCCGAGTGAAGCAAAGTGTTGTACAAATACAGAACAGGTGCCTGCCACAGAAGCTTGCAATTTTTTTTATCATTTATGAAATAGTTTAAGAAAGGTGTTAGTGTCAGACTACTTTGTTTTATCCACAGGCCATGGATAATACAAGCAGTGTCTGTCAAGCATCAATCTCTTACTTTTTCAGTAGGCATAGACTTTTTTTAGCCTGACTTCTCTAATAGCAGTCATATGAAAGCTACTTAAATTAGTTATGCAATTAGTGCAAGGATGTTAGGTAACTCTCAGACTACATTTTGCAATAAGAGTGTAAAGTAATTGATGCATTTCTGTGGCTTAATCTCCAAGGAGCTGATTGTAGGAATGGTTCTTCCTGGTCACTGCATAGTGTGTGTGTGGTCTGCACTTATGGTCTTAGCGGATGTCTTCTGTACATTTACCAGCAGTTCTGGGTAAACAAAGTTGTGTCATAATTTTAAAAAATTCAAAAGTTATGCAAAATAAAACCAGAAAAATTATAATGGTGCTTAGCAGCACTGCTTAATAATGAAACTTCTGGCATTTTTTTTTTTTAAACCTTTTTTAACAGAAACTTTCAACTGCCATTAAAATCTACTTCAAGTTGAGACTTAGCACCTAGCCTGTAAAAATAAAAGCAAGGGTGAGAGAAAGGAAATATGTGCAGTTGAAAACATAAAAAGGA
This sequence comes from Acanthisitta chloris, assembly GCF_000695815.1. Classification (NCBI taxonomy): domain Eukaryota; kingdom Metazoa; phylum Chordata; class Aves; order Passeriformes; family Acanthisittidae; genus Acanthisitta; species Acanthisitta chloris. Next base: position 33,803 of record NW_008670866.1, read on the forward strand.
GAGATTAGACTGGCAATGAGTGATTGTTTGTGTTTTGGCTTGTTCTTATTCCCCAGTCATGTAGTCTTAAAAATAAATAAATCACTGTAACCACTTGTTGGTGCACTTTTATGAGTCCTGACTTGTGATATATGAAGTATTTGTAACAAATCTAGGATTTTTTTAAAAAAAATTTGCAATACTAAAAAATAAAAAGAACACAGCCATGATGAAATTCCACATTTCTGCTCTTGGACTAAATTCTCCTGCTTTAGATAGCAATTAAAACATCATGCATCATTACCACAAATAATAAATGTAGATAATACAAATGTATTATCTGATGAATCATAAGTAATTGAGATAATACTTTCATTAATAACCTTCTGAAACAAGTATTTTTTTTACTGTGATGAACTCTTGGAGTACAAAGAGACCAGCTGTGTCCAAAATGGAGTGCATTGTACAATTCTCAGACTAGAACTTACATATGTATATAAGAACCAGTCTGAGAAATTTTTTTTTTCCAGTATTTCATGGATGAGGTTCCTGTACTGATTAGAATGGTTACCAAAATACTTGACATGAGATTGCAAAAGAAGCAATTATGTTTTCACCCTCATTTAACAGGTGAAACCATCTCCCTACACTAGGAAGATCTCACCATTAAAACTGAAATCCAGTTAACTGACTTAAAAATGTCACTATGTGATAAAAAGTGCTCGGTTTTGCTGATCAGTTATTCCAGTGAGTGACTATTGGAGAGGACTCTCCTTGCCCAGTGAAGCGTATTTCAGGCTTAGGATCTTGTGCTACTTGAGCAGATCCTCATAAAAGCCAGTAGTAGGTCGTTGTGTTCCAACTGATTGAGGTACAGCTGTGATGTGTAAAAGGGAGGACGGGAGAAATTTGCCATATTGATCTTGGGCTAGAGCTTATGTTGAGAAGAGACATCCTAACATTTATCACTGGGACTGCAAACAAGCCTTGAAGAGAATGACACTCTGAGTACACATACTAACTCACTACATAACCTTTGCCTCTTCCAGTCACTACCAGTGACTTCTGGGGACTGTGTGAGCTTCTGTCTTTTGCTGCTTCCAGCTCCACTCACCACAGTATAATTTTATTTAACTCTTTTTTGCTTTTCTTCTATAGCATGGAGAACCTACGTGAATCAAGGTCCAGAGTGATAGGCTACTTAATGCTGCAGTGGACATGTCTGAGTCCTAGTTTGGTCTGCAGGGGAGATGGTCCTTTTTCCTCTTCTCTATTATCCTAGAAACTCAGTGAAAAAAATACTAAGTCATCTTAATTTTTGTAAAATCTTTTTTCAAAATGTTGATGTCTGTGCTAGTGTGCAGGTCTCTGAGCAGGTCATGCTAATTCTCTTCAGGAGAACGTACTAGGCTCAAAGTCAGCAGGCTTGCAATTCCCATTGTCATTTACACATGTGCAAGGGACTGTGATCTGACAGTATCTGACCTCTGTTGTGTACAAGAAGAAGTGATTATGCGAGGTTCAAAGCAGCAGGGAATTTGATCTGAGACTGTTTTGTCCAAGTAGGACTCTTGTAGCTGATTGTTTTCTTTTGTCCTCTTTGGCTTAATCTGTTGGGAAAAAAGCCCACCAGACCCAAAAAAAAAAAAAAAAAGGCACTCAGAAAAGCCTGCAGATAAAAATTTGTGTCGAAATAATTGGCATTAAAAAAGTTGAGATAAGGTGCATGAAAGGAAGGCATTCTTCTATTATAGCTATGTTGTCTGATCTTTTCCCTGAGAAAGATGGCCATTTAATTTCCTTCTATGCTCCCTGTTGCTCTGAACTATGTGTAAATAAATGTGAAAAAAGAAGAATGCTCCTAAATAGTTTTCACGGGTTCTATGTGTTTGGCATTAGGAAACACATTTCCCTCAATCAAACCCCCATCTTCCTTCCAGTTTTCATCCGTAACTCATCCAGGGTAAATTTAATTTTAAAATTTACCTTGTCTCCATTTGGACAAAGGTTCTTCATGTTGATTTCACTCTCATGAATATCCATAGATGTCAACAAGCACATTCTTTTTCATAGGTACATGAAAGAAACTTTAGCTCCCAAGAATTAAATGCATAATAGTACTGTTTTTGCTCTAGTGTGCAGAACTGGAGAGATAGTAGACATAAAATGGGCAGCACTGATTGAGATTGCAGTTATGCAAAACAGCACTCAGGGTCAGCATGTGCTCAGCTTGAGGTCCAGGTTTTAAACTCATGCTGGCAGATCAACTTTTGCAGTTGTGTTTTTTTTGTATTCAGACCTAACTGCATTCTAACTTGACAGCACACCTTGACAGGTCACCTCAAATCCTGTGTTCAGTTTTGGGCTCCCCACTGCAAGAAGGACATTGAAGCATTGGAACATGTCCAGAGAAGGGCAACAAAGGTGGTGAAGAGTCTAGAGAACATGTTTGATGAGAAGCAGCTGAGGGAGCTGGAGGTGTTTAGCCTGGAGAAAAGGAGGCTCAGGGGGGACCATATCACTCTCTACGACTACCTGGAAGAAGGTTTTAGTGAGAGGGAGGTTGGTCACTTCTCCCAGATAACAAGTGACAGGACCAGAGGAATTGGCCTCAAGTTGCACCAGAGGAGGATTAGATTACATATTTGGAAAAATTTCTTCACTGAAAGGGTGGTCATGCATTGGAACAGGTTGCCCACGGAAGAAATCACCGTACTTGGAAGTGTTCAAGAGGTGTGTGGATGTGGCACCTGGGGACGTGGTTTATTGGAGAACATGGCGGTACTAGGTTAATGCTTGGACTCAACAATCATAGAGGTTTTTTCCAACCTTAATGATTTTATCGTTCTGTGATTCTATACCATCAGGTAGTTAAGATAGTGAACATCTCTCAATGAAATGTTGAAGTTCAAAATGAGTTTATTGAGGCTAATGATAGTTATCCATGGTCTTTGGACATGCAGGCCAGAGAGGAAGAAGGCAGAAAGGCTTGTGCATTCCCAACGGATTGTAGTATAAGACTATTTCAGACACAGTGTAGTGAAGAGTTAAATAGCCAGTGTGGTCCAGCAGTCCTAGTGCTGGACTGGAACTCAGAAGTTGTGATACTGTTCCTGCTTTTGCCATTGACTTCTATTCACAACTGCCTTCCTCCCCATTCTTACCCGTCATTTATCTGTCTTGTCTATTTAGATTGCTGAAGGAGCTGTCTGTTCTCTACATGTCTTGGACACCTCACATGTTAGACTTAGTGTCAAAATATAATTAATGGCATTAAAATGAACTGTTCTTCATTTGATACTGATTGGTTAACAGAATACCTGACTTGCTTACCATTTGGTGGTGATAAAAGGAGTTAGTGGACGTGTATTTTTATCAACTGTTGTACTGAGCTTGAGAATCTACAATGTGAAAAATACCATGAAAAATTTAAGCACGTTTTCTTTTTCTCCTGAATTCTCTGTGACTACAGGTATTGCAGCTGGGCTCTGAAATCCTCCCACAGTACAAACAAGAGGCACCAAAGACTCCACCGCATATAATTTTGCATTATTGTGTTTTCAAGACTACCTGGGACTGGATCATCTTGATTTTAACCTTCTACACTGCTATTTTGGTCCCTTACAATGTCTCCTTTAAAACCAAACAGAACAACGTGGCATGGCTAGTAGTCGACAGCATTGTAGATGTCATTTTTTTGGTCGACATTGTGCTTAATTTCCATACCACCTTTGTGGGGCCAGCAGGAGAGGTGATCTCTGACCCCAAGCTGATTCGCATGAATTACTTGAAGACCTGGTTTGTGATCGATCTGCTCTCGTGCTTGCCATATGATGTCATCAATGCATTTGAGAATGTCGATGAGGTCAGTATACTATTTCCACCCATTAATTGTTACTTAATGATTGGGGGAAGGTGGGGGAGAGAAGAAAAAAAATGTGTGCTTTTAAATGCAGTGAGTTGTTGTACGTATGCCTCTAGTAGCTGCCCACAGCACACATAGAAGTTTGCTAATGAGTCCAGCCAGAAGGGTCATTCTTTAGCTGCCCTGGGAGAGGCTGTGATTTTTGGTATTAGAAATTTGCGTTTATTTTCCTTCATTCTGTATCCTCAGAGTTCAGGAGGACAGGCAGAAGCAGACAGCAGGGCCTCTGTACAGCACGGAGGAAAACTACTCCATCTGACTTAGCATGAATAGCTTGAACCGGCATGTCAGGACACTTTCTCAGGGGAGGCTGCTCTTGCTTTCTCTGTTGACCGAACAGGGCACGTCTGCTAATGGCAATTCTTCACATGAACAACTGGGAAGTAAAATATACTTTTGTCAGCTGCTTCTAATACACTGTAGCAGATGTCAAAGAGGCAGGCAGTGACTCACTAAGTCTTAGACCACCAGAAAGCACAGTGTGGATATCTGGTGATCTATGCAGCATTGTTTGGCAACAGTTGTTTTAGAGAAAGGCAAGGCAATTGAAGATGCTTGCTTGATAATTTCATAATTAGATCAAATGGTTGGGAGAAATATGGAAGTCTAGACTCCTCAATTCTTGTTCATTTCTTTGGGAACAGGTCACAAGCCAGTGAAAAACCTAACATTCGGACACTTGAAGCCACAATACTACCCTGTTTTAACTACATATTCTCTTGGATCAGTCTGCCAAGAAAATATTCCTAAACTAAATATATTAATGTTCCAAACCTAAATAGTTCAGAGAGTTATTGAATTGTTAATAAAATCTTAAAGAGGATTTCAGCAGTCTGCTTTCTGGTTGCATGTTATAAAATCTGTACCATCCACTAATTGTGTGTCTGAATTTTTCTGTGACACGTAGCATGCAGATTCACAGGATGGCTGGGGTTGGAAGGGATCTCTGGAGATCATCTAGTCCAACTCTCCTGCTAAAGCAGGTTGCACAGGATCATGTCTAGGCAGGTTTAAATATGTCCAGAGAAGGGGAAAGATTGCATATATATCTCATCAGGGTTTAGGACTCAATTTTTAGCCTTTAAAATTTAAATTTTATGAGTTCTTTTAAAATGTGTCCATGTTATAGAGGACAGCCTAGCTATCAAAAGAAAGTTATGCCAAGTGAAATATATGGGCAAAACCAAAAACGCAGTACATTAAAAAATACATTATGCAGGTTTTTATAAAATTTAAAGTAGTTTTCTCAGTGACTCGAGGACAAGTAGGCAAACTATTGAATGTGGTGGAAAAAACATGATGTTATTTGAGATTTTATTCCCTAGAGAAGTTTTCATTTTATATCAAGCTACAGACTGAAATAACACAAAAGCCTTGTGAGACCTGTCCTTAAATATTTGTTTGCCATATAAAGGACCCAGTCTGCAGATTATTCTGCAAGGCTTTCACATATTACTTTACTGTGGCACTGATAAAGCAATGGAAGGAGTGATATGTCAGTTTCTGACATTTAGACTGAAAGAGTAAAAATAATAAATAAAATTTTAAAAAAGAAGAAATGAAGCAAGAGATAAAAAACCAGGAAGGAAGCTTTTTTCACCCACTGCAGTGGTAGCAACCTGGTGATGGTTTTGCTGGAGGAACATTTTGTAACTTTAGTTTGGTGATGTGACCTACAGAACATCCCTGAGGAAAATGTCTATACCAGTGACTGTGACAGCCCATAAGCTGAGCACAGGTGCTTTTGGACCCATGGTAGCAATTCTACAGAGAAATTCTTGTGAGTTTGAATTTCTCCAGGTTCTCCATCTCAGTGTTTCCTTGTAACAATGAGAAGCTGATTGGCACTTCAGTGTATGGCTCTTCAACAGTTTCCTTAATCAGTACAACAGTGTTAATTTTAGTTATTTTACTATCATGCCCAAGGAAAAAAAACCCAACATTTTTCTTGATGCTCTCCTTTCAAGACTGTTCATCTCTATTTCCCTTAGTGGGTTCTGACATTTAGTTGGTATAAATCATTGTAGAGCTCGTTAGAGCAGAGTTTCCACGGGTGTAAATTGCTGTACTTCTGTTAAGGGCTCATAGGCTGCTTTACAGGACCCGAGGGGCTGTGCCAGCAATGCTGGCAGACTAGCACAGTGCATATCAGGTAAGGGTTTAGGACAGTGTATGCTGATCACCGTTTCATGAACTGCCTGTAGAGAAAAACATAACCTTTTATTAAAGAAGAAAAAAATAAAAGCCACATTGAAAGTAGAAAATCTTTGCCTTGTATCTTCTTCTCTGTTGTGTGGAGCATTCCCATGTGGTTCAACTCCCTTTCTTACTGGTTTAAATTATACCTGTCCCTTGCCCTGGATTATACACCATATTACTTCACCATTGGATGAAGTTGGGTGCGAGGTTGTGCTGCAATTGTTTTATCTGTGTGTCACTTTGATATTGCTAAAGGGAATTCCCTTGGAGCCATGGCACTGGCGTTAGTAGGTGGCCATGGCTGCTGTAGGTTGCTTTTTTCTGTGAGTCGTAATATGAATTGCCAGAGATTAAACAATACCCAGTGCCAACAGTGCTGATAAAATGAGAGGAAGGATATTTTTCCTGTGTTAATGTTTTCGGCGTATGATTTTAAGCGGGAGGAAACAGAATCCTGTCTTGATTGAAGTCCCTGTAGTGAAGGGGGAGTGGGGCAGGTGGAAACTTGCTTGTTTTTCTGCCTGCTGTCGTTATCTGTTAAAAAACCCCATCACTAAAGACACTAAGGATGTCATGGAGGAACTAACTTGACAAGTCAATTAGTTTTTAAGAATCCTGTAATTACTGTGATGGAGACTAATTGATTTGCAAGGGACATAGGAGCTGGAGTGCTGAAGAAGTATAAAACTGTATAATGGGTTATTGAGGCTTTTTTTGGCTCTGGGCGATTTTGAGACTGTCCCATCACTTAGCTTTTGATAGATTAATGGTGAAAGCATTTTTGTCATCTTTAAAATGATCCACTAATATAAGAGTAATTTTAATAGATGAAACTAGAGTTTGACAAGCAGATACTCAATTAAAAAAATTCTGGTATTGGATTTTTTTCTATTTTGAAATAACTTTTTGTTTTGCAATTTACTTCATTATTCCATTATAAGGCATAATAGAAAATATTTTCTTGATACAGAATTGAGTGCGACTTCTGTGTTTTTCAGTCAATTTCAAAATTCTTTGGGTTTGTTGCAGTTTGGAACATTAGTGTATTTCCAATCCACATTTTTCAATATAATTGAAATTCCAGTTTCCTCTCTGCATGGTTGAGAATATTTTTGTCCATGAAAATAATTTGAATTCATTAACTATTAATCAATACAGCTATTAATAACTACCGTTAATTCAAGAGGCACTTAAGTATGAATAGCCACATTCTACAGATGGAACAGGAAAGAAAAAACATTAATGTCTTTGTTCAAGGCCATATAATTAAATATGAGACTATATGAAGCTTCTGATCTCAAGTGCTGTGCTCAAACAGACATCTCTTTTCAGACGTGTACAGAATTCAACAAATGAAGGAAGGAGTAGCTGTAGAGAAATTTCTATTGTTACCCAAATGAAAAGTTAGAAATGTTTCTCCTGGCTTTTCTATATGGGAAGCTAATTATACAGTTAAGTATTAATTACTTTCTTGACCTGCCATAGAACTTCAAAAGAAGAAAATATACCCCTGAGTGATGAATCAACTTAATGTTAGGCTTGAACCTTCTATTGTGAAGACAATACATCATTCTGTAATTTAGTTAAAGTAAGAAAAGAAAATATTGGTCTAACATTTACACAGCCCTTGAAACACGTGTTGTCAATGTCTTTTGCATTTGAATGATCACAATACATTTGTCAGTAATCCTTTACAATAATTAGTATTATTCCTCACTTAAGGAAATACCACCTACTTTGGAGGATAATGTTATCTTTTTGTGTTGAGACATCAATCAGTAAATTTAACAAGAACCAGGCTTAAAGAAAATTCCACAATTTTTGCCAAGAACAGTGCAATTTAAGACTTTGAATTCCAAAGGGTATTTTTGCAGTGTCAGCTTGAGCAATTTTATACTGTGGTTTTCGGCCATAATACCATAAGATAGAATTTATATTGGAAAAAATTTGACTTACTGCATGTGATGCTGTTGTGAAATCTCATGGTAGGAGTGGAATCCAGTCATGTCACCACCATATAAATCTCTGAAGTAGGGAGTTTGTAGTAGTAATTTCTATCTGTATTTGAACAGAACACTATGATAAATTGTTGGCTGGTGCCAAATTGAGAACCATAGATCACTGTATTAGTTGAGGTAGAAGAGAAATAAATGCACAGTAAAAGATCATCAGGAAAGATATATTCAATATAAATGATCTAGTGTTCACTTAAGTGGATGACTAATAGTGAAGCTTCTATGTAGGCAAAGGAGATATACAGCTTTGAATGGACAAAATTTCTGATGATAAAAGTTCCAGAAAAAACCACAATCCAGAAGTAATAGAAGTAAATTATTAAGCTATTTAGTGCTAAGTGAGCATGGTGTAGCTGGAAAGTAAACAGTGACGAAAGAGGAAAAAATGAATGTGTTGCTGGTCAAATTGTTGGCAACTCTCTGAGGCAGTACTTTTGCAATAGATTAATTTAAACCTTATTAGTGGAATAAACTCTCATGCTAATACAAATTAGCTATCTAGGAATTACTGAAGTAGCTACACTGGAAAGCATGCAACTTTCCCAGACTTTTTTTTATCATTGCATGCAATACAGGGCAAGGGAATAAGTGATCATATTTGCAGTTTTATGGAATAAACAGGCACCTATAAAGAAGTATTTTGGGTTAGATGAATTTTGCAAACTGGAAAATATAATTTAAAAATTATTTTTAAACTGTAAACAACTGAGTAATATGAAATCACTTCGGAACAGTAGTTCACCACTCTTACTTGGGTCTGACCAATTAGGCAATGCTGTGTTTTGAGGGTATTGATAAATCTAATAATGAATGGCTAAATAAAATTTCAAAGTAGTCATAACCTACGTTCTATGTAATGTCTATAACGTATCATGGAATATGATCCAGTCATAGAGGAAATGTCAGCAAGTTGTGGTTCTTGGATGTGATGAAAGCAGATGAGAAGGGATTAGTGAGACCCTGTGGACTGGGTGACTCCTTACTGGGGCTTCTGGGGAGGAATCAAGCAATTGGTTTACTGCATCCAAGTGGGGCAGTGGGAGGGCTGAAATATGGGCCTTGGACTGGGGGCATGGTGATGAAGAAGGTCTATTAGGTTGAGTGTCCCCTTGTGAAAGGTCCCTGAGAAATAGGACAAAGCGCAAGGGAGGTGTGAGCTGTGGGCTGTAACCTGCCAGAGACCCTTGGAGCATGGCTAAGGGGCCTGTTGGTGTGGCTCCTGGGTTTGGAGTTTCAGAGGGAGCTTGGGGGCTTTGAAGTGTGGAAGAAGGGGCGTGCAATGGGAAGGAAAGGTGGTGGTGAAAGAGAAGGGCTGCTTGTCTGACTTCTGTAGATTACTCTGTCGTGCAGCAGGCTCCAACGGGCTGTGCCAGGCAGGAATTATTCCTTAATAGGCAGGTAGGTGGAAGGAGTATTTGGGGAAATGCAAATGGGGTAAAGCAGATTCCTGAGGTAAAGTGGGTGGCCAGGATGTAAGACAGGTAGGCAAAGAAACACTTTCTGTTCAGTCTCTTGAGGGTTTCAGTGAGGGTGTCTCTTTTTTGTCTACTTTGTTCCACACCTATCCCCCAGCTTTTTCCCCCCCCAATCAAATATGAATTTCTCTAACTTTTCTCCTTAAAAACCCAACTTCCATGGTACCAATGAACATGCTACCTTGTGAAGGGGCAGGTTGCCTTTTCCCCTTCTGTTTTCCGAATTGTGTTGGTGTTGTATGTAGGTGCTGCGGAGTTCTTACACCTTTTAAGCCATTCAGGGTTTAATTCTCTCCTCTGCTGTAAGCCTGCTTAAGGTGTTTATTGAGTCTATTTAAATTCTGCTACCTTCCCTGGTCTTCCCTAGGTTCATACACCTTGGAGGCTCAGAGACATGTAATCTGTCTACTGATGGATAGCCCCTCACAAAAGAGAATACCAGAGGAGAATGCTGAACTTAGTCCATAGGTTCTGCTGTGGCTGTTAAGATGCCAATTAACTCCTTCCCTACTGCACTACTAATATTCAGATTAGTCTTTTTGCTAAGTCAGAGATGAGGGTAAGGATGGATAAGTAAGGGTGTTATTGGATTTCAGGGCTACTTCTTCATATCTTTGAAAGTCATGGTTTATCATTCTGTTAAAGAGAAAAGAGTAGTTTATACAAGCTATTCAATCTGTATAAGGCTAAAAGAATTAAAATGCTGAATTACATTTTCAGTGGTAACATATGGTCTTTGTCCAGGAAAGAAAACTAATTGAATGTATTAGATTCTGAATTATTTCCAAAAGCTGCTGTTAGAGTGAGACTTACATTGTATAGAAAGGGAAGCATGTTTCAGAGACAGGGATCAGTTACTCTATTCTTTTTCCCCCATTCAGTACACTTGTAATGACCAGAGGCAGAAAGTCAGATGAGATGACAAAGGGTATTTATTTGAGTAGCTAAGTGGTTGCTTTATAGTCTATTTCATATTAGGGATGGGATTAGAATTGGGAAGATGGAGTGGTATCAGATGTCAGTAACACCAGATCTTATTTGAGTGTTTTGCCTGTTTGAGATATGTAAAAAGCTTCTGGAATTGATGGTTTCCTTGAATCAGAAGCATTCAGAAAGCAGATTGCTGTGTATTTGGCTTAATTTTTTATTTGCTACTGTGGAAAGCAGGATTTCTTTAGATTACTTGTGTGTTAACTTTAGTCTTGTTCTTCCTCTCAAAGTAAAAAAAAAAGTTTGTTTTCTGGCTTTGTTGCTTTTCTGAGTGTGCATGTGTGCATGTAAGGCAAGTGTGGACATACAGTTTTACAAATGAAAAATCAGCCTTCCCATCTCTTCTCACACCCTGTGCTCTTACACATGCATTATTGCTGTTTCTTCTTCAGTTCTAACCAAGCTCACAGATGTCTGACTAAAATAAGCTTCAGGAGTCTAGAGATTGTTTTCTTCAGTGCTGAAAACCACAGCAGTATCCAGAGGGCTTAGATATTGATTTTGACCTGTGCTCATTACGTTATCTCATCAGTTGGTTGCTAAAAATGGCAGTCTCTAGGTAAGGTCATGTTCTCAGACCTAATTAGAACAATCAGAAGAGGCAAATGACAGGAATGAGAAGTCCTAATAATGACCTGACAGGGCAGCCATGTGAGTGCAGGTAGCCAGAGCCAGGCTGAGAACCAAGTGTCAAGGAAGAAGGCAGTGCTGTCCGTGGCTCTTGCCTCACTTACAGTAGTGATACATTTGGTTCATTGCCTCCCCTTTTTGAATAAATAATTTATTTTTTTGGTCTGTTTCATTCTCTTTCTTTTAATGGTTAGCTTTTAGTCTTCTGCATCTCCCTTGGAGATGAAGCCTGAACTTTAGCAGTTACGTATGAGAGGAAAGTGCTGGAAAACTTAGAGAAGATTTGTGCCAATACTGACTATTTCTCTTTTTAAAAATAGATAGTAAGTAGGAAGTAAATTATCCTTCCTTTGGGCCTAGAAAAAGTTCTTAATGCTTGGGTTAAGTGCATTTTCTTTCTGTACATGTAGAAAATGAATAATGGCCTAAAGAGTGAATACTGTTATGCAGATTGAATCTATTACTAAAGTGCTAGTGCTACTGCAGCTGTAGGAGGAGGGATGAAAGTTGCATTTTAGTTCTGTTCTAAAGCTGTTCATCCTACATCTTGTTTCAAAGGGAAAATGACTTATTTCTCACTTTTTTGGGGGGGAGGGGACTGCAATTAATTTGTATTGCTATTTAATTTAAAAATTAAATTTTATTGTTCTTTGAACAATTTGTATTTTTTCTAGGTGGAATTTTATTATTCAGTCAATGGAGTTGAATCTTGCATGACAAATGAACAGCAACTGTTTTTTTATTTGTAAAGCGTCTAGCACTGTAGTGTCCACTGTTATTGTTCTTGAGGGCCATAATGACACAACTAAAAGCAATTATTTTGCTTACAGCCCTTATGCTTTCAAAACACTTCACAGTGTCTCTATTTTTCTGGTTGTGGAAGTAATGGCACAAATCTTATGTTGTGTGATGCAAAGCTAGAGCCAAAACATGGATATCCTAGATCCTATATTTGGAAAGAAGATTACTTACATGGGTGAGATACCAGTGTAAGACAAACGGGTGCACTGATAGTAGATCAGGTCTTGCAGAAAACAATGAGATACTGTGCACTTTTAAACAGATTTTCTTCTGTGTCTAGTGAGTAGATTTGATTACTGACAAATTATACATGGAAAATTACTTTTGGCAGTATTTCATGGACAAACTTACGAAGCATTCTCTTTGAATGTAAAATGTGGATCCTTCTTTCCTCTAAGACTGAGACTGGTCTATTTTTCTGTTGTGTTTGAGGTGCAGTTCCACTCTGCAAAGACTGAGTAGAAGGAAAGGACCAGGGAGTGGTTTTGTTTATTATTTTAAGAGATTTTGACATTCAAGTTTGCTCAGTCAGGAACTACAGAGTTACGTCTTCAGGGCTCAGTGCTTTGAGCTTGCCCTTTGGTTTGGAGGAGGCTCACTACACATTTTCCATCTTTATGCATCAGCCATCACTGGCAGTGAAATTAAACCTGCCAGCCTATGAAATATTTATCAACATGTATGCAGGTATCAGCAGTAGATTTTTTATTTTAGTGTCATTCAGTTACTTCAAACAATTTGAAATATAAATGTGTGTGAAATTCAGCATTTTTTGATATATTTGACTAAGCACTGCATATTTAAGTAAGGGCTTTACCTCTGTAACAAATTATAGTAAAAATGTGTTATGTGCCTACTCTGGCCATATAACAGATTTCTTGGCTTTTGCTTAGCCCCAAGGGAAGGTTTCTGTTGGACTGAGTACAAAATGGTTGGAACTATGTCAGAGCAGATCAGACACTGGTGAAAGTTCCTGGGATATTACTTAGTCTTGTAATTTCTGTGACTGCCACATACATTCCTTATGGTGATACTGCAGAGAAGAGCATCTCAGGCGCCTGCTTGGGACTTGTAGTGCAATTTCTAGCTCTTTATGAACTGATTTTCATATTCTGACTTTGGGCAGAAGGAGCTCTTGGTGTCTCTTCATCTGCCTCTCGAAGCTGATAGGAGTAGCAGAGCTAAGAGGGTGGGACATGCATCAAGAAAAGTAAATCGAGTTCAGGCTCCTTCGCGTGACATCGGGGAGCCATCTGTATGATAAAAGCATGAAAATAATCTGCATCGATAAGAGCATTAAAATGGACAGTAATCTAAAAGGACAGTTCTATTTTGGAAAGTAGTAATCTAAAATTATCAATTTTGAACCCAGCAGATCTATCCCAGTGAGTTTTAAACTAAAACTTGCTAAATCTAATGTCAAAAAACTGTTTTAAAGTATTGGAGAATGATCTGATTTTTTTTCCTACCATATCATCTATGAAACAGTCTGTTAAGTTTCATTTGTTTATTCCCATTTGAAATTCTGTCACTTAGAAATTTTTAAGAGAGTTATATGAATAATCATTTCCCTGGGCATTTTTTGCTCTTGATAGTGATCCATTTAGAGCAGACAAATCCTTTCCTCTGAGCAAATCAAAGAGAAATTAGTGTTAATGATGAAATTAAAAAATGGGGTTTTTTTAATAGCTTTTTCTGAACTTTTAGAATCTTATTTGCAATGAAGTCAGGTGAAGTATTATGAGTGATTTGTATATTAAATGCATCATTTCAGTGCAACCAAATCAAATATATATTGTCTGTGAATAAATAAGTTCTTTTTGTACCAAAAGCCTTGCTGTCTCTGGTCAGAATTTGGTAGAATCACTTTCTCCCAAAGACGCAGTTCAATCCCATTTTAAATGTTTTTACAAAATTGCTTTTTTGTGAGTTTCACAAGACAAATGGACATAAAGCAGTTTGCCTAAAATAATTTAGATCTAATGTCATATATTTTATTTCGTATTCCCATTTTTCATATCCAATTTCTTAAACTCCCCTTCAGTGATTTTTTATTTTGTCAAGTATTTCTAATATTTTAATTTTTTTTAAACTTTTTTTTTTGTCTCCCAATTAAGAATTAGCCAAATTCTGAACTGTTAAGTCCTTCCTGAATCATGATTATTTTTGGCTTTGGTAGGATTCTCACTGACCAACAGCATTTGTTGGTTTTTTTAATCACAGTGATGAGTTTTATTTTAAGAACAAGTTTTTACGCCACTGCTTTTGAGCAGAAATAAAACTGTTTTTCAAATGTTGGGATGGAGAAGTTCCTGTCCTTGCCTGAGACTTGGAAGCACTGTGTGATTAAAGAGCTTGGTTTTGAGACTGAAGCTAAAAGCACACCATTGCTGGAGACCTCTCAAAATGTAAAAAAGAAAATAGTCTTTCACTGTTAAAGTTTGTAAAGAGGAAATGGAAAAATGGGCATTGGTCCTAAGGGAAAAGACCAGAAGGCTGTGTTGTAATGCCAGAATGTTTAGAATGTAGGGACTATATGTGTTTGCCACTCTGGGACTTGCATATCCAATTCTAAAATACAGTTATAATTTATAGTTTTTTATATTTCCCCTTTGTTTTTCCTCTCCATACTGAGGATTCATAAGTACCTGCTTTCCCTCTCCTGGAAATGAAGGCCTTTTGTGTCCTATTTGCCAAGGCTTTGCTCCAATGTTTACAAAACAAAGCCATGTATGGAATGAATGGGAAATGGAAATTAATTTTGTGTAGGAATTTTTGCATGAGTTACTTGAAAGGTTTGGCATAGATAGTCATGAAAAGAATAGTTCACTGGCTCTCTTCTCGATCTCTGCAAATGTCTCTGATTTAAAGGAAGGCTGATTTTTTTCTCTTTTTTTTTTTTTTTTTTCCTGTCTTTTTACTCCTTTCCCCCTGGTTCTGTTAGATCTTGTCCAGACACTTAATAAAAATTGATAGTTTGTTCCCAGGTAACAAATTACATCTGTCTCTGAAAATGAGTCAATGTAATCATGACAAATTCATGAAATAAAGGGGAAATATATTGCTGCAGTCCCGGGCAACATGAGTCAATATGCTTTATGTAATTATTTAATAAAACATCTCTTCTAGTGGATTGAAACAGCCTAAGATACTGAGGCAGTTGTATTTATGCAGGAATAAACAAACTTCCAGTAAAAGCTGGTGACCAGAAGTATGCAATTATGCATTTCCAGAAATACTCATTAAACCAGTCTGCTTAAATTTTAATCAGACTTCTATGTATGAAACAGTCTTGGTAAGAGGAAGTAGAAAAAAAAAAGAACGGATTTTTATGAAAGGCTGTGCAGACCTTGTCATGCCCCACATGGCTTTGAATTTTTTTATTTTACTTCTCGTGCAAATCTGTCTAAAAGCTAACAATGCAAAATCCTACATGCTGGCTTAATTCTGTTTTGTGGGAGCCATATTATTATCAGCACAGAAGTACTGCATAGCTGTCATAAAATGAATATAATGTGGGGATTAGTGAGATGTTTGAAATAGTTAAGCTTTGTGTAGTCCATGTGGGAAATGTCAGAGGACTGTTTATCAGTGCATGAGTTCTTATGGGAAAGTGAAGTCATAGGAAATGCATTGTTACACTGAAAAATTACTGATCACCAGATCCTTTCAATATTTTTTGGCCTTTCTTATTTATCTTTCTCTAAGCTAAGTATTGCAAACTGTGTTGTATCTGAGACATTATATCCAATGTGCTGCCTTGGAATGCACAACCAGATGTGCAATAGGCAACCTGTCATTTGAAGATTTTGCAAATGTGTTTGTAGACTTATTCAAATAGCCTGAAAAGGGAGTTTAGAGAGCAACCCAAAAAATGTTAGTGGATGAAGACAAGAGTACATATATTTATTCCTGGAATGGGTCCCTAATCTTTTTGTGTTTCACAATCTCTTTTCAGGTGTTACCTGATGACCATTTGTTTGTGATGGATCACCTTGTGTCTTTGGAAACTGCAGTTATGAATATTGTTGCTTTCACGTTAAATTCTAATGGGCGCTGTGCTTTATCCTTCTAGGGCATCAGTAGCCTCTTCAGTTCACTTAAAGTGGTCAGGCTACTTCGGCTGGGTCGCGTAGCTCGGAAGTTGGACCACTACATTGAATACGGAGCAGCAGTCTTGGTTCTGCTGGTGTGTGTGTTTGGCCTTGCAGCACACTGGCTGGCCTGCATTTGGTACAGCATAGGAGACTATGAAGTGATCGATGAGGATACAAACACGATCCGAACTGAGAGCTGGCTGTATCAGCTGGGGATGTCAATAGGAACTCCTTACCGCTTTAACGCATCAGGCTTTGGAAAATGGGAAGGTGGACCAAGCAAAGATTCAGTCTACATCTCCTCCTTGTATTTTACAATGACCAGCCTCACCAGTGTTGGATTTGGGAACATCGCTCCCACCACAGATGGGGAGAAGATCTTTGCTGTTGCTATGATGATGATTGGCTGTAAGTATTAGAGATTCTGTCTCTCTCACACACAACAGCAAGTAGCTGCATATCATGAATACTGATTTCATAAGAACATCTGGAATCATGTCAAATATTATGCAGCAAAAATATTTTTGCTGGCAATATAGGTATTACACACTTTCTTACTGGTTAGTTTTAAATCACAAGCAGGAGTATGGTGACTTGCAAAAATCAGTCATTTTGGGAGGAATATTCTGTCCATATACTCTCAGTATTCTCTTGTAAGTAAACCATAAAATATTTAAAGCCTGAACTGTTAAAAATGAGTGCACCAACCTTTGTGACTCCATTTGGTATGTGGTAAAATCTTTGTATGTCTGAGGGCTGTATATATTGGATAAGTGGGTCGGGGTGTGGGAGGAGGTTCGGGAGCATCATCTTGTAAAGGAGAGAGAACAAGGGCTCTCTAGAAACCACAGACTCCACCGTGGGCTGAGCATACAGACAGATCCTAAAGCACCTGGGGTGATGCTGTCCTTGGGCACCTCTGGCTCACATTTCCTTGTTCCAATGGATACACATTGCCAAGCTGTCCAGTTTTTGGCCGTATTGTTACTGTAATGCAGAATCTGCACTCAAAGTCTACACATTGCCAAGCTGCCCAGTTTTTGGCCGTATTGTCACTGTAATGCAGAATCTGCACTCAAAGTGTCTTGAGAACTACTTGAAGTAAAGAACAATACAGTGGCCACTGTTAAACTAGGTTATGTTTTGCTAGGTGAGAGTGGAATTTGAACCAAAATAAGGAAAAAAAAAATCTTTGTACGTGGAAGAGCATATGAAGAAAGGGAGAAGCTTCTGTACATAATTTTACATCTAGAGAAGAAAGTCATTCCTTGCTAAGCATACAATTAAAACCAAATATATAATGAAACTCAATTAGCAGCACGGTGCCTGTTGTAGAAATGTGAACTTTTGTGTGTCATTTTTGATGTGTCATTTTACAGCAACACTGAAGTCACATACTGAAATTGCATGTGCAGTGTTAAGCAGACTGAAGGTTAGTGAGAAAAAGTAGAAAGACAAATGTTCTTGATTGCATAGGGATTGGGATATGTTAGCTATAAAAACTGTTAATTTTGTTCTAGCTTTTTCCACTGCCAAGAGTCCCATCATCCTAATAACACACCCGCATAGCAGAAGGGAAATTTATATAAAATGTGGAGAAAATGATGCAGTTTCCTCATGAGAGTGTAGCAAAAAACAGGCTTTCAAACATATTTCATGATGAAGGTACCTGTTAATAGGAAGTATCCTAATCTTTGGCTTATTGTCTAGAACAAGAATAGCTAGTATTATTCAGTATTCTCATTTAGTACTGTGAATACTGAATTAACATCAAGTCAAGAATGTACATAGAGATATTTTGGAGTTGTACACATTCCAATTTTTTCATATGAAAATTTGGTGGAAAGAAATTGAATTTATGCATGATTAATGTTGATAGATATCTGCTTTGAATTCTCAAATTAACTTTAATTTTGTCAGTTGTGAAAAATAATGTTCTGGTAATTTTAAATCTCATTAATGCAATCACATTTGAGGCATGCAATTTTGTTTGCACTTGGACTTCTGTAACCTTACGATTCTAACTCTGTAACTGTGCATCTAAACACCTTTAGCCTATGAATAACTAGTTGGAAACCATTAAAGCTATTCACAATATATGTTTGCAGGAATGGCCACTAGGTGCTTCAGTCTCTGAGTTTACCTCTCTGGATTTTGTAGGGTCCGGACTGCTTTTAACATGCTGAAGTTTTGAACTATGGTCATTCCTCAGGATGGGAGGAACAAAGCTGATTTGTTTCATTTGCAGTTGTTTAGAGCTTAGCTGTTGATAGACATTCTCCCACCATAAAATTTTATGTAAAAATAACATTATTTTGCCAGTAGAATTAAGGTCTCAAATATTGATCTGTGCTTGAACTAGGGTAATTTCTATAAGAATTTAGTCTAATCTGTTGGTTCCTTGGAAGGTACATAGCAAATGTATCAGAGATAGATGTGGGAAAGGGAAAAGAAGTTTCTTGGGTAAAGCTTTTATTTGTGACTCAGAAAAATTCACGTTTCTCCCTGGCCAAGTGACAAGTTTGTTATGAACTGAGCTCCTCACTTGTAACGTATTTGATGTCTATGTGTTCCTATGGTCCTATTTTGCTGATGTCAGATTACATAGGGGCACATTGGGCAGATTGAGGCTGTGATGTCCAAAGCATTAGAAGTAAGTGATATCAAATCAGTTCTGCTAATGTATTACTACCCAGTAATAAAAGGAAAGGGTATATGATTTCTTGTTCATGCTTTGTCATTAACACTGCATTTATTTTAGTACCTGTCTAATGATGCATTTTCAAGAACAACTGCTCTCTTTCAGTAGCACAAGGAACAGCATTTTCTTTCCATGAAGGATGCAAAGAGAGCCTAGTTGTTTGACTCTCTAAAAGTTCAGTTGTTGATAGGTGGGATTTGCTAAGTCCAGCCACAAATATATCACTCCATTGACTTCTTCCCTTCTAAAGGATAAGTCTTTTAGACCTGTGTTGATTTATCTTGGTCTTAACGTGGCTAGCTATAGTCTGGGCAAAAATGCATACCTTTATATTAAAATAGTCCTGTGTAGTAAGTAAAGCAAATTTACAAACCTTTCTTTATGAAATTGAAGCAACGCTGTCACTTTTTCTTTTAGTATGTTACCATTTCTGTTTGGTTGAGTAAGACAGTATGTTAACAAGATTGTTCTTTGAGGTTCCAAAACTCCCACTGTAGTGCCATCAAAACCAAATAGTATTTGGGGACAAATGTATAACAGCCAGGATTAATATTTCTAAGTGATTCCAGCAAAATTTTATTTTAAATAAGAGGGTTATTTTTTCCCTTTTGGGTAATTAGCCTCCTGTGATTAAATAGTAAAACTTTCATTAGCCTGATGGGGACAGATTTAGATGAGCGGAAAGAAAATTATAGCATTTCCTTCTTTTTGTATATTTTATCCTTTGCTCACTTTGAATAGCAGTGAGTGCTGTGTTAAAAAACTAATGGCTTGCACAATACTGTGGCCAGCTAAGCTTACAGCCACAATTTCATTAGCAAGATCATCTTTGAAATTTTGGTCTTCTCTTTATTTGTAAAGGAAAACTGAGTTTTCTTGAAATGGAGATGGTGATCAACATGTGTCTTCAACCCACACCTTCCTTGCATGGGCTGTATGTGAGGCTGCCCTACAGGCTGTCATACCCCTGCAGTGCACAGCAGGGACTTCTCTCACTGGTGGCTGACCAAGAAGCTACAGCACTGTGGTTCCTGGATCAGTTCAGAGTCAGCGCTGCCTTTGCACCCTTCCTCTGATTATTGGTGTCAATGGTCTTGACTTCAGTTTGCTCCATGAGCTATGCCATTATTGTTTGCTAGGGACACTCAAGAGCTGCTTCCCAGGAATGCAAACGCTGGCATCAAGTGGATGGAAAGGAAGAATTTACTTTTAGAAGTGTGAACTCTTCCTACTCAGTGAACTTAAGAATAAATAAATTATATATATACAGACATACATACATAACATATGTGTATACATACACAGAGAGAGAGGGCATTATGATGCTTAAAACAAGAAGCATACCTGGGGTTTATTTTCCTATGTTTGATATTCTAGAATTATTTTCCATAGAATGGATTTGGTTGTGCAAGGTTCTTGTGTCTCTGGGGAAGGCTGGGCATGGTGTGTGCTACCCTGAGGAGCATTGCCAGGTGGTGTGACTTTGCAAGACTTCCAGGTCCTTGTTTCTAGCACACTTGTTTTTAGTTTTGTTTTGGTTTACTTGTTTTACTGGCTGAGTATCTTAAGTGCTTTCTCAAAAGGAAAGTTGTGAATAGCACTGATACTTTTTTTTTCTTTTGAGAGATGGAACAATGCAAACCTC